>NC_054467.1:271276803-271316803 GCF_017639515.1 Carcharodon carcharias
CCCCCTCATCCCCCTCCCACCCCATCCCCCTCCCACCTCATCCCCCTCCCCCCTCATCCCCCTCATCCCCCTCATCCCCCTCATCCCCCTCCCACCTCATCCCCCCCACCCCATCCCCCTCCCACCCCATCCCCCTCCCACCCCATCCCACTCCCCCCTCATCCCCCTCCCACCTCATCCCCCTCCCCCCTCATCCCCCTCCCACCTCATCCCCCTCCCCCCTCATCCCCCTCCCACCTCATCCCCCTCCCCCCTCATCCCCCTCATCCCCCTCCCACCCCGCTCTCCGCTCCCACCACGTCCCCTGGCCTGAATTCCCTGCCTGCTGACCGAATGTATTGTGGGGTGAGTGTGGGGGTGAGCAGGGAGGTTGTGGACTGCCCAGCCTGGCCCATCTATCCCATGCTCCCATTCCCATTCCCGGCCCTATATCCACCCGGCAAGGGCCCCGGAAACTCAGCCGAGTGCTGTGTGTGTGTGACAGTCGGTACGAACCTGGGAGTGAACAATGAGACCCGGAGCTCGGCCTTCTGTACAGGAGTCTGCACCAGGAGGGATCTCCTCACAGATGATGCTGGATTCCCGGGATGTTTCCATGGGATGGAACGCTGCTGAGGAAGTTGCTGATACCCTCCCTGAAACACAGGAATTACTCAGGGTTACATCCAGCTGAGGGAATGGGGAGGGGGTTTGGAGTGAAAACAAGCAGCAGCTACCTCTCTGCTCAGTCCCATTCCAACAAGAGAAACTACACGGAAAGCAGCTGATTGCTCTGTAGCCTGTGAGAACAGAACTGTTCTGTTGAAGAGTCATTCGCACTCGAATCATTAACTGTTCCCCTCCACAGACACCGTCAGACCTACTGAGTTTTCCCAGGTATTTTTGTTTTTGAAATCATAAGTTGATTTCTGGTAAGTCAGTTAATAATCGAATAAATAGATGCAGGCAGGGCTTGAAGAATGCACATCTTGGTCACCATGTTCCAAACATGTACCTCCCGAGGTGAGGTGAGAGTGACTGCCCTTGACATCAAGGCAGCATTTGACAGAGTGTGACATCAAGGAGCCCGAGTCAAACTGGAGTCAATGGGAATCAGGGGGAAAACTCTCCGCTGGTTGGAGTCATACCCAGCACAAAGGAAGATGGTTGTGGTTGTTGGAGGTCAGTCATCTCAGCTCCAGGACATCACTGCAGGAGTTCCTCAGGGTAGTGTCCTTGGCCCAACCATCTACAGCTGCTTCATCAATGACCTTCCTTCCATCATAAGGTCAGAAGTGGGGATGTTTGCTGATGATTGCACAATGTTCAGCACCATTCACGACTCCTCAGATATTGAAGCAGTCCATGTCCAAATGCAGCAAGATCTGGACAATATCCAGACTTGGGCTGACAAGTGGCAAGTAACATTCATACCACACAAGTGTCAGGCAATGACCATCTCCAATAAGAGAGAATCTAACCATCGCCCCTTGATGTTCAATGGCATTACCATCACTGAATCCCCCACTATCAACATTGGTTACCATTGACCAGAAACTGAACTGGACTAGCCATAGAAATCCTGTGGCTACAAGGGCAGGTCAGAGTCTAGGAATCCTGCGATGAGTAACTCACCTCCTGACTCCCCAAAGCCTGTCCACCATCTACAAGACACAAGTCAGGAGTGTGATGGAATACTCTCCACTTGCCTAGATGAGTGCAGCTCCCACAACACTCACGAAGCTCGACACCATCCAGGACAAAGCAGCTGCTTGATTGGCACCACATCCACAAACATTCCCTCCCTCCACCACCGACACACGGTAACAGCAGTGTGTACCATCTACAAGATGCACTGCAGGAATTCACCAAGGCTCCTTTGACAGCACCTTCCAAACACACGACCACTACCATCTAGAAGGACAAGGGCAGCAGATAGATGGGGACACCACCACCTGGAAGTTCCCCTCCAAGTCACTCACCATCGTGACTTGGAAATATATCACCGTTCCTTCACTGTCACTGGGTCAAAATCCTGGAACTCCCTCCCTAACAGCACTGTGGGTGTGCCTACACCACATGGACTACAGCGGTTCAAGAAGACAGCTAACCACCACCATCTAAAGGGTCAATTAGGGATGGGTAATAAATGCTGGCCCAGCCAGCGAAACCCACATCCTACGAGGAAACTGAGAAAAAGTTTCACACCTTTTAAAAAATATTCTGTCTTTCTATTCTTATGACCAAAATGAATATCTTCACACTTCCTGACATTATACTCCATTTTCCATCTTGTTGTCCATACATTTAACCTGCCCGAAACTCTTTGCAACCTCTCAGTAACCTCCCCACAGCTTACCTTTCCATCCAGCTTGGTATCAGCAGCAAACTTTATCCATTACTCAGGATGTTGATAGTGGGGGATTCAGTGATGGTGATGCCATTGAACATCAAGGGGCAATGGTTGGATTCTCTCTTGTTGGAGATGGTCATTGTCTGACACTTGGGCTGACAAGTGGCAAGTAACATTTTCACCACACAAGTCTGGATATTGTCCAGGTCTCGCTGCATTTGGACATGGACTGCTTCAGTATCTGAGGAGTCGCGAATGGTGCTGAACATTGTGCAATCATCAGCGAACATCCCCACTTCTGACCTTATGATGGAAGGAAGGTCATTGATGAAGCAGCTGAAGATGGTTGGGCCTAGGACACTACCCTGAGGAACTGCTGCAGTGATGTCCTGGAGCTGAGATGACTGACCTCCAATAACCACAACCATCTTCCTTTGTGCTAGGTATCACTCCCAGAGCAGGTTGAGGATATCACTCCCAGAGTAGGATGGGGATATCACTCCCAGAACAGTTTGAGGAGATCACTCCCAGAGCAGGGTGAGGATATCACTCCCAGAGCAGGGTGAGGATATCACTCCCAGAGCAGGATGGGGATATCACTCCCAGAACAGTTTGAGGAGATCACTCCCAGAGCAGGTTGAGGATATCACTCCCAGAGCAGGGTGAGGATATCACTCCCAGAGCAGGGTGAGGATATCACTCCCAGAGCAGGGTGAGGATATCACTCCCAGAGCAGGGTGAGGATATCACTCCCAGAGCAGGATGGGGATATCACTCCCAGAACAGTTTGAGGAGATCACTCCCAGAGCAGGTTGAGGAGATCACTCCCAGAACAGTTTGAGGAGATCACTCATCGAACGGAACATAAAAAGTGAAATTGTATTTGATAAGTTTGTTGGAGTTATTTGAGGATGTAACGAGAAGGGTAGATTGAGTAGGGAAGTGAGAGTGACTGCCCTTGACATCAAGGCTGCATTTGACTGAGTGTGGAATCAAGGAGCCTGAGTAAAACTGGAGTCAATGGGAATCAGGGGGAAACCTCTCTGCATTTAGAGTCATACCTCCATCCTGCTCTGGGAGTGATATCCTCATCTTGCTCTGGGAGTGATATCCTCATCCTGCTCTGGGAGTGATCTCACCCTGCTCTGGGAGTGATATCATCATCCTGGTCTGGGAGTGATATCCTCATCCTGCTCTGGGAGTGATATCCTCATCCTGCTCTGGGAGTGATATCCCCATCGTGCTCTGGGAGTGATCTCACCCTGCTCTGGGAGTGATCTCCTCATCCTGCTCTGGGAGTGATATCCTCACCCTGCTCTGGGAGTGATCTCCTCATCCTGCTCTGGGAGTGATATCCTCATCCTGCTCTGGGAGTGATATCCTCACCCTGCTCTGGGAGTGATCTCCTCATCCTGCTCTGGGAGTGATATCCTCACCCTGCTCTGGGAGTGATATCCTCATCTTGCTCTGGGAGTGATATCCCCATCCTGTTCTGGGAGTGATATCCACAACCTGCTCTGGGAGTGATATCCCCATCCTGCTCTGGGAGTGATATCCACAACCTGCTCTGGGAGTGATATCCACAACCTGCTCTGGGAGTACTAACCACTCTCCACTCTGCGAGTAATAACCTAATTCTGCTCTGGGAGTTATTCCTTCACCCTTCTCTGGGAGTACTAACCTCTCCATTCTGGGAGTAATAACCTCTCTCTGCTCTGGGAGTAATAACCTCTCTCCACTTTGTAAGTTATTCCCTCACTGTTCTCTGGGAGTAATAACCTCTCTCCACTCTGGAAGTAATAAACGCTTTCTGCTCTGGGAGTAATAATCTCTCTCCACTCTGGGAGTAATAACCTGTCTCTACTCTGCAAGTAATAACCTCACTCCACGCTGGGTGTGATAAACTCTCTCCGCTCTGGAGGTAATAAACTTTCTCCGCTCTGGGAGTAATAAATTCATTCTGCTCTGGGAGTAATAAATTCATTCTGCTCTGGGAGTAATAAATTCATTCTGCTCTGGGAGGTGACTCTTAATTGCCCCTCTGAACAAGAGCAATAGGGGATGGGCAATAAGTACTGGCAAAGCCAGTGGCGCCCACATCCCATGAATCATTAAGTTGAATGACCTCGCGCTGGGTAGTTCACAGGCTGTAGGGATCCATCCTGATAATTTCTTGTTCTCTGGATGGTAGAATGATACCCCAAGCCTCGTTTGCGGATCAGATCACTCTCCGAGTAGATCCAATGTCGGACTCACCAGTGATTGTTGGTGTTGTGCATTGAGGGGCAGTGGTCTCCTAGGAGATCTTTGATCCAATGGCTGGTTCTTTAGCTTCACTGGGACATTGGAAACTTTCCTTGATGATGGTGGTGCTGGACGTGGGGGTTTGGTCCGGTGTTTGGATCCAGACAGAGGGTACACGCTGGCATCCGGCTGTGTGTTAGCTCGGTGCCCTGTCTTTACCAGCTGAGATTGGGGCTGAGGTCGGCCTCGCTGTGTGAAGATACAAAACATTCCAGCTCTGAGTATGGTTTCAGTAACACTCCTCCATCAACACAATCCCTGTTCCCACCACTTTCCCTTAATCCTGTTTACCCAGCAGGAGGAACTCAGAATCCATGGGCTCCCCCAGCTCCAGGACTGATTTGAAAAGCGAATTGATCGGGGGTTTGAGGGAGATACACGCGCAGGGTTAGGGGGTTGGAGTATGGGAGTGGGGCTGACTGATTGCTCTGCGTGGAGCCAGAATGGACTCGCTGGGCTGAATGGATTCCTTCTGTGCTGTGAATGACTCTGTGATTTGATGACTCAGTTCCAGGGTATATTGTGCCTTTTAAAAAATTAATTCACGGGATGTGGGCATTGCTGGCTGGGCCAGCGTTTATTGCCCATCCCTAGATGCCCCTTGGGCAGGTGGGGGTGAGCTGCCTTCTTGAGCCGCTGCAGTCCGTGTGGTGTAGGAGGGTACTGAGGGGGGTTGAGGAAGTGAGAGACCTTGGAGTGCATGTCCACAGGTCCCTGAAGGTGGCAGGACAGGTGGATAAGGTGGGAAAGAAAACACATGGGATGTTTTCCTTTATTGGACGAGGGATTGAATACAAAAGCAGGGATCTAATGCTGGAACTGTATAAAACGCTGGGTAGGCCAGTGAGATTTACAAGAATGTTGCCAGGGCTTGGAAATTGCAGCTACGAGGAGGGATCGGATAGACTCGGATTGTTTTCCCTCGAACAGAGGAGGCTAAGGGGTGGCCTAATTGAGGGATACAAAATTATGAGAGGCCTAGATAGGGTCGACAGGCAAGACTAGCTCTGGGCTCAATTACCAGGGGGCATAGGTTTAAAGTGATTGGTACATACAAGCAAGGAGCAGGAGTAGGCCATTCAGCCCATCGAGCCTGCTCCTCCACTTAATAAGATCATGGCTGATCTGATAGTAACCTGAAATCTGATAGCATCCCACCCCCCCCCGATAACCCATCACCCCCGATAACCCATCACCTCCAATAACCCACACCCCTGATAACCCATCAGCCCCCCGATAACCCATCACACCCCCCCGATAACCCATCACCCCCCGATAACCCATCACACCCCCCCGATAACCCATCACCCCCCGATAACCCATCACACCCCCGATAACCCATCACCCCCGATAACCCACACCCCCGATAACCCATCACCCCCAATAACCCATCACCCCCGATAACCCATCACACCCCCCCGATAACCCATCACCCCCAATAACCCATCACCCCCGATAACCCATCACCCCCAATAACCCATCACCCCCGATAACCCATCACACCCCCCCGATAACCGATCACACCCCCCCGATAACCCATCACACCCCCCCGATAACCCATCACCCCCCCGATAACCCACACCCCCGATAACCCATCACCCCCGATAACCCACAACCCCGATAACCCATCACCCCCCCGATAACCCATCACACCCCCCCGATAACCCATCACACCCCCCCGATAACCCATCACCCCCCGATAACCCATCACCCCCCCGATAACCCATCACCCCCCCCGATAACCCATCACCCCCCCCCGATAACCCATCACACCCCCGATAACCCATCACCCCTGATAACCCATCACCCCCAATAACCCATCACCCCCGATAACCCACACCCCCGATAACCCATCACCCCTGATAACCCACACCCCCGATAACCCATCACCCCCCGATAACCCATCACCCCTGATAACCCACACCCCCGATAACCCATCACCCCCAATAACCCACACCCCCGATAACCTATCACCCCCCCGATAACCCATCACCCCCAATAACCCATCACCCCCTTACTTACCAAGAATCTATCCACCTCTGCCTTAAAAATATTCAGGCTCTGCTTCCACCACCTTTACAGGAAGAGAGTTCCAAAGACTCACCACCCTCTGAGAGAAAAAATTTCTCCTCATCTCTGTTTTAAATGAGTGACCCCTTATTTTTAACTAGTGACCCCTAGTTCTAGATTCTCCCACAAGAGGAAACATTCTCTCCACACCCACCCTGTCCAGTCCCCTCAGGATCTTATGAACCTTCTCTGAACTGCTTCCAACGCATTTACATCCTTCCTTAAATAAGGTAGAAGGATTAGAGGGGATATGAGGAAAGACTTTTTCACCCAGAGGGTGGTGGGTGTCTGGAACGCACTGCCTAAGTTGGTGGTTGAGGCTGAAACGCTCACCTCATTTAAAATGTACCTGGATCTGCATCTGAAGCTTTGGAACCTGCAAAGCCACAAACCAGGGGCTGGAAAGTGGGATTAAAATGAGCGGCTAGTTTAATTTTTCTCTTTTTGGCCAGTACAGTTATGATGGGCTGAATGGCCTCTTTCTGCATCGTAACCTTTCTGTGGGTGGGATGGTCCCAGGTTTGCCCTATGTGGGGTAGTGGGAGGGTAAATCGATGTTTTACCTGCCGGCTGCCATGGGGGATTTGCACTCTGTATCATCCCAAACCTGCCGGATTAATTATGCATTCCCGATTCCCGGGAAACGCACCATTTCCATGGTGGGCGGGTTCTCGTTCGGCTGTAACACCATCACCCAACACCTCAGCACGCCGGGAGCAATGTTTTACATGCTGCCACGCGCACACCTCTCAGTCCTTCCAGCCCAGGACTGCCGTGTGGAATATGTGGCCCCCAGAGGCAAGGCGACTGCAGACCCCCACCCCACACCCCACCCCCACACCCCACCCCCACCCCATCCCCCACCCCCACCCCTACCCACCCCACACCCCCCAACCCCACCCCACACCCCACCCCCCACACCCCACCCCCACACCCCATCCCCACCCCACACCCCCCAACCCCACCCCACACCCCACCACCCACACCCCACCCCCACACCCCACCACCCACACCCCACCCCCACACCCCACCCCCACCCCATCCCCACCCCACACCCCCCAACCCCACCCCACACCCCACCACCCACACCCCACCCCCACCCCCACCTACCCCACACCCCACCCCCACCCCATCCCCACCCCCCACCCCCACCCACCCCACACCCCACCACCCACACCCCACCCCCACACCCCACCCCACACCCCACCCCCACCCACACCACACCCCCCAACCCCACCCCCACACCCCACCCCCACACCCCACACCCCACCCCCACCCACCCCACACCCCCCAACCCCACCCCACACCCCACCACCCACACCCCACCCCCACCCACCCCACACCCCACCCCCACACCCCCACACCCCACCCCACACCCCACCCCCACCCACCCCACACCCCCCAACCCCACCCCACACCCCACCACCCACACCCCACCCCCACCCACCCCACACCCCACCCCCACACCCCCACACCCCACCCCACACCCCACCCCCACCCACCCCACACCCCCCACCCACCCCACACCCCACCCCCACACCCCCACACCCCACCCCACACCCCACCCCCACCCACCCCACACCCCCCAACCCCACCCCACACCCCACCACCCACACCCCACCCCACACCCCACCCCCACCCACCCCACACCCAACCCCACACCCCACCCCACACCCCACCCCCACCCACCCCACACCCCCACACCCCACCACCCACACCCCACCCCACACCCCACCCTCCACACCCACCCCACACCCACCCCACACCCCACACCCCACACCACACCCCACCCCACACCCCACACCCCACCCTCCACACCCCACTCTCACCCCATCCCCCACCCCCACCCCCACCCACACCCCACACCCCCCACCCCACCCCTGCCAGTGCGAGGGACATCACATTCACTCTCTCACTCACACATTCATTGTCCTCAGCCCATCCTTGGGACTACTCACCACCCACACAGGGCAGGCTTACTTATCACCTGGACTGGTAGGTGTCCTGCTTACACTCTTTCCATCTCTATTCATGCAGGACAAGCTGGCACACAACAGGAGGGAGAGGTCGCAGACCGGTGGAGGAATTCCCAAAATCAAGGACCTCACAGACTTTGAAAACAGAGCCACCCAGCTGGCCGGTGATGATCGGGACCGGTCCTGTGCTGACAGTGAGGTCGGTGCCGCTCTACCAAGTGAGGATCCAACAGTGCAATATCCATCAGACAACCATGCTGTGAGTGATGTCTCCTCTTTCACAGGCCACTGCCTTGCACTAATTATCTCCCCTTGCTTCCGCAGGCACGTCTCCAAACAGCCGACAGAGTCCATGACCCAGGGCCTCCAATCAAACACTGAAGAAACCTCTGAAGAGGAATCTGAAGACACCCTCCCCTGAAGTCCCATCACAGCCTCACTCACACCCTCCACCAGCCCAGAGACTCACACCTCGGTGGGACCCAGCTTTACAGTAGCTTCGGGATCACTCGGCTCCCCTCACTCACTGGCCTTGCTCACTCTGTGTGGCCGGGACACTGGACACTGGACGCTGTCTCACCTCATGTGGCTGCTGCTCTCTCATGGTCTCCATGTGGAAGTTGAGCTGTGAGGCCTCATTCACTGGCACTGGCACTGGCACTGGGAATGCTCTGTAAACACATCACAGTGAATCTTAGGCTGTATCCCCCTCGACCACACCATCACCCACCCTGTCCGTCACTGTCTGTCTGTCTGTCACCGGTTACCACCAAACAACACAATACACGTCTGTCTGCGTGATGGGGTGAGGTTACAGGGCGAGGGTGTTACAGGGCGAGGAGGTTACAGGGCGAGGGTGTTACAGGGCGAGGGGGTTACAGAGCAAGGGTGTTACAGGGCGAGGGTGTTACAGGGTGAGGGGGTTACAGGGCGAGGGGGTTACAGAGTGAGGGGGTTACAGGGCGAGGGGGTTACAGGGCGAGGGGGTTACAGAGCGAGGGGGTTACAGAGTGAGGGTGTTACAGGGTGAGGGGGTTACAGGGCGAGGGGGTTACAGAGCAAGGGGGTTACAGAGTGAGGGTGTTACAGGGCGAGGGGTTTACAGAGCGAGGGTGTTACAGGGCGAGGGGGTTACAGAGCGAGGGGGTTACAGGGCGAGGGTGTTACAGGGCGAGGGGGTTACAGAGCGAGGGGGTTACAGGGCGAGGGGGTTACAGGGCGAGGGGGTTACAGGGCGAGGGGGTTACAGAGCGAGGGGGTTACAGGGCGAGGGTGTTACAGGGCGAGGGGGTTACAGAGCGAGGGTGTTATAGAGCGAGGGTGTTACAGGGCGAGGGGGTTACAGAGCGAGGGGGTTACAGGGCGAGGGTGTTACAGGGCGAGGGGGTTACAGGGCGAGGGGATTACAGGGCGAGGGAGTTACAGAGCGAGGGTGTTACAGGGCGAGGGTGTTACAGGGCGAGGGTGTTACAGGGCGAGGGGGTTACAGGGCGAGGGGGTTACAGGGCGAGGGGGTTATAGAGCGAGGGGGTTACAGAGCGTGGGTGTTACAGGGCGAGGGGGTTACAGGGCGAGGGGGTTACAGGGCGAGGCTGTTACAGGGCGAGGGGGTTACAGGGCGAGGGGGTTACAGAGCGAGGGGGTTACAGGGCGAGGGGGTTACAGAGTGAGGGTGTTACAGGGCGAGGGGGTTACAGGACGAGGGGGTTACAGGGCGAGAGTGTTACAGGGCGAGGGGGTTACAGGACGAGGGGGTTACAGGGCGAGAGTGTTACAGGGCGAGGGGGTTACAGGGCGAGGGGTTTACAGGGCGAGGGGGTTACACGGCGAGGGGGTTACAGAGTGCGGGGTTACAGAGTGAGGGGGTTACAGAGCGAGGGGGTTACAGGGCGATGGGGTTACAGGGCGAGGGGGTTACAGAGCGGGGGGTTACAGGGCGAGGGGGTTACAGGGCGAGGGGGTTACAGGGCGAGGGGGTTACAGGGCGAGTGGGTTACAGAGTGAGGGTGTTACAGAGTGAGGGTGTTACAGGGCGAGGGGGTTACAGGGTGAGGGGGTTACAGGGCAAGGGGGTTACAGGACGAGGGGGTTACAGGGCGAGGGGGTTACAGGGCGAGGGGGTTACAGGACGAGGGGGTTACAGGGTGAGGGGGTTACAGGGCAAGGGGGTTACAGGGCGAGGGGGTTACAGAGTGACGATGATACAGGACGAGGGAGTTACAGGACGAGGGGGTTACAGGGTGAGGGGGTTACAGGGCGAGGTGGTTACAGGACGAGGGGGTTACAGGACGAGGGGGTTACAGGGCGAGGGGGTTACAGAACGAGGGAGTACAGAGCGAGGGGTTACAGAGCGAGGGGATTACAGGACGAGGGGGTTACAGGATGAGGGGTTTACACGGCGAGGGGGTTACAGGGCGAGGGGGTTACAGGGCGAGGGGGTTACAGGACGAGGGGGTTACAGGGCGAGGGGGTTACAGGACGAGGGGGTTACAGGGCGAGGGGGTTACAGGGCGAGGGGGTTAGAGGGCGAGGGTGTTACAGAGCGAGGGTGTTACAGGGCAAGGGGGTTACAGGGCGAGGGGGTTACAGGGCGAGGGGGTTACAGGGCGAGGGGGTTACAGGACGAGGGGGTTACAGGGCGAGCGTGTTACAGAGCGAGGGGGTTACAGGGCGAGGGGGTTACAGAGTGAGGGCTTACAGAGCGAGTGGGTTACAGGGGGAGGGTGTTACAGGGCGAGGGGGTTACAGGGCGAGGGGTTTACAGAGCGAGGGGGTTACAGAGTGAGAGGGTTACAGGGCGAGGGGGTCACAGGGCGAGGGGGTTACAGCGCGAGGGGGTCACAGAGTGAGGGTGTTACAGGGTGAGGGGGTTACAGGGCGAGGGGGTTACAGAGCGAGGGGGTCACAGAGTGAGGGTGTTACAGGGTGAGGGGGTTACAGAGCGAGGGGGTTACAGAGTGAGGGTGTTACAGGGCGAGGGGGTTACAGAGCGAGGGGGTCACAGAGTGAGGGTGTTACAGGGTGAGGGGGTTACAGAGCGAGGGGGTTACAGAGTGAGGGTGTTACAGGGCGAGGGGTTTACAGAGCGAGGGTGTTACAGGGCGAGGGGGTTACAGAGCGAGGGTGTTACAGGGCGAGGGAGTTACAGAGCGAGGGTGTTACAGGGCGAGGGAGTTACAGAGCGAGGGTGTTACAGGGCGAGGGAGTTACAGAGCGAGGGTGTTACAGGGCGAGGGAGTTACAGGGCGAGGGGGTTACAGGGCGAGGGTGTTACAGGACGAGGGAGTTACAGGGCGAGGGGGTTACAGGACGAGGGGGTTACAGGGCGAGGGGGTTACAGGGCGAGGGGGTTACAGGACGAGGGGGTTACAGGGCGAGGGGGTTAAAGAGCGAGGGGGTTACAGGGCGAGGGGGTTACAGGACGAGGGGGTTACAGGGCGAGGGGGTTAAAGAGCGAGGGGGTTACAGGGCGAGAGTGTTACCGGGCGAGGGTGTTACAGGGCGAGGGGGTTAAAGAGCGAGGGGGTTACAGGGCGAGGGGGTTACAGGGCGAGGGGGTTACAGGGCGAGGGGGTTACAGGGCAAGGGGGTTAAAGAGCGAGGGGGTTACAGAGCGAGGGGGTTACAGGACGAGGGGGTTACAGAGTGAGGGGTTACAGAGTGAGGGGGTTACAGAGTGAGGGGGTTACAGAGCGAGGGGGTTACAGGGCGAGGGGGTTACAGGGCGAGGGGGTTACGGGACGAGAGGGTTACAGGGCGAGGGGGTTACAGGACGAGGGGGTTACAGAGTGAGGGGTTACAGAGTGAGGGGGTTACAGAGTGAGGGGGTTACAGAGCGAGGGGGTTACAGGGCGAGGGGGTTACAGGGCGAGGGTGTTACAGAGCGAGGGGGTTACAGAGTGAGGGCTTACAGAGCGAGTGGGTTACAGGGGAAGGGTGTCACAGGGCGAGGGGGTTACAGGGCGAGGGGGTTACAGGGCGAGCGTGTTACAAGGCGAGGGTGTTACAGAGCGAGGGTGTTACAGAGCGAGAGGGTTGCAGATTGAGGGGGTTACAGGGCGAGGGGGTTACAGAGTGAGGGGTTTACAGAGTGAGGGCTTACAGTGCGAGGGGGTTACAGGTCGAGGGGGTTACAGGGTGAGGGGGTTACAGAGCGAGGGGGTTACAGAGCGAGAGGGTTACAGGGCGAGGGGGTCACAGGGCGAGGGGGTCACAGGGCGAGGGGGTTACAGAGCGAGGGGGTTACAGAGCGTGGGTGTTACAGGGCGAGGGGGTTACAGGGCGAGGGGGTTACAGGGCGAGGCTGTTACAGGGCGAGGGGGTTACAGGGTGAGGGGGTTACAGAGCGAGGGGGTTACAGGGCGAGGGGGTTACAGGACGAGGGGGTTACAGGGCGAGGGGGTTATAGGGCGAGGGGGTTACAGAGCGAGGGGGTTACAGGGCGAGGGGGTTACAGGATGAGGGGGTTACAGAGTGAGGGTGTTACAGGGCGAGGGGGTTACAGGACGAGGGGGTTACAGGGCGAGAGTGTTACAGGGCGAGGGGGTTACAGGACGAGGGGGTTACAGGGCGAGAGTATTACAGGGCGAGGGGGTTACAGGGCGAGGGGTTTACAGGGCGAGGGGGTTACACGGCGAGGGGGTTACAGAGTGAGGGGTTACAGAGCGAGGGGGTTACAGGGCGAGGGTTTTACAGGGCGAGGGGTTTACACGGCGAGGGGGTTACAGAGCGTGGGTGTTACAGGGCGAGGGGGTTACAGGGCGAGGGGGTTACAGGGCGAGGCTGTTACAGGGCGAGGGGGTTACAGGGTGAGGGGGTTACAGAGCGAGGGGGGTTACAGGGCGAGGGGGTTACAGGACGAGGGGGTTACAGGGCGAGGGGGTTATAGGGCGAGGGGGTTACAGAGCGAGGGGGTTACAGGGCGAGGGGGTTACAGGATGAGGGGGTTACAGAGTGAGGGTGTTACAGGGCGAGGGGGTTACAGGACGAGGGGGTTACAGGGCGAGAGTGTTACAGGGCGAGGGGGTTACAGGACGAGGGGGTTACAGGGCGAGAGTATTACAGGGCGAGGGGGTTACAGGGCGAGGGGTTTACAGGGCGAGGGGGTTACACGGCGAGGGGGTTACAGAGTGAGGGGTTACAGAGCGAGGGGGTTACAGGGCGAGGGTTTTACAGGGCGAGGGGTTTACACGGCGAGGGGGTTACAGAGTGAGGGGGTTACAGAGCGAGGGGGTTACAGGGCGATGGGGTTACAGGGCGAGGGGGTTACAGAGCGGGGGGTTACAGGGTGAGGGGGTTACAGGGCGAGGGGGTTACAGGGCGTGGGGGGTTACAGGACGAGGGGGTTACAGGGCGAGGGGGTTACAGAGTGAGGGTGTTACAGAGTGAGGGTGTTACAGGGCGAGGGGGTTACAGGGTGAGGGGGTTACAGGGCAAGGGGGTTACAGGACGAGGGGGTTACAGGGCGAGGGGGTTACAGGGCGAGGGGGTTACAGGACGAGGGGGTTACAGGGTGAGCGGGTTACAGGGCAAGGGGGTTACAGGGCGAGGGGGTTACAGAGTGACGATGTTACAGGACGAGGGAGTTACAGGGCGAGGGGGTTACAGGGTGAGGGGGTTACAGGGCGAGGGGGTTACAGGACGAGGGGGTTACAGGACGAGGGGGTTACAGGGCGAGGGGGTTACAGGGCGAGGGGGTACAGAGTGAGGGGTTACAGAGCGAGGGGGTTACAGGACGAGGGGGTTACAGGATGAGGGGTTTACACGGCGAGGGGGTTACAGGGCGAGGGGGTTACAGGGCGAGGGGGTTACAGGACGAGGGGGTTACAGGGCGAGGGGGTTACAGGACGAGGGGGTTACAGGGCGAGGGGGTTACAGGGCGAGGGTGTTACAGAGCGAGGGTGTTACAGGGCAAGGGGGTTACAGGGCGAGGGGGTTACAGGGCGAGGGGGTTAAAGAGCGAGGGGGTTACAGGGCGAGAGTGTTACCGGCCGAGGGTGTTACAGGGCGAGGGTGTTACCGGGCGAGGGGGTTACAGGGCGAGGGGGTTACAGGGCGAGGGGGTTACAGGGCGAGGGGGTTAAAGAGCGAGGGGGTTACAGGGCGAGGGGGTTACAGGGCGAGGGGGTTACAGGGCGAGGGGGTTACAGGGCAAGGGGGTTAAAGAGCGAGGGGGTTACAGAGCGAGGGGGTTACAGGGCGAGGGGGTTACAGGGCGAGGGGGTTACAGGACGAGGGGGTTACAGAGTGAGGGGTTACAGAGTGAGGGGGTTACAGAGTGAGGGGGTTACAGAGCGAGGGGTTTACAGGGCGAGGGGGTTACAGGGCGAGGGGGTTACAGGACGAGAGGGTTACAGGGCGAGGGGGTTACAGGACGAGGGGGTTACAGAGTGAGGGGTTACAGAGTGAGGGGTTACAGAGTGAGGGGGTTACAGAGCGAGGGGGTTACAGGGCGAGGGGGTTACAGGGCGAGGGTGTTACAGAGCGAGGGGGTTACAGAGTGAGGGCTTACAGAGCGAGTGGGTTACAGGGGAAGGGTGTCACAGGGCGAGGGGGTTACAGGGCGAGGGGGTTACAGGGCGAGCGTGTTACAAGGCGAGGGTGTTACAGAGCGAGGGTGTTACAGAGCGAGAGGGTTGCAGATTGAAGGGGTTACAGGGCGAGGGGGTTACAGAGTGAGGGGTTTACAGAGTGAGGGCTTACAGTGCGAGGGGGTTACAGGGCGAGGGGGTTACAGGGCGAGGGGGTTACAGAGCGAGGGGGTTACAGAGTGAGAGGGTTACAGGGCGAGGGGGTCACAGGGCGAGGGGGTCACAGGGCGAGGGGGTTACAGAGCGAGGGGGTTACAGAGCGTGGGTGTTACAGGGCGAGGGGGTTACAGGGCGAGGGGGTTACAGGGCGAGGCTGTTACAGGGCGAGGGGGTTACAGGGCGAGGGGGTTACAGAGCGAGGGGGTTACAGGGCGAGGGGGTTACAGGACGAGGGGGTTACAGGGCGAGGGGGTTATAGGGCGAGGGGGTTACAGAGCGAGGGGGTTACAGGGCGAGGGGGTTACAGGACGAGGGGGTTACAGAGTGAGGGTGTTACAGGGCGAGGGGGTTACAGGACGAGGGGGTTACAGGGCGAGAGTGTTACAGGGCGAGGGGGTTACAGGACGAGGGGGTTACAGGGCGAGAGTGTTACAGGGCGAGGGGGTTACAGGGCGAGGGGTTTACAGGGCGAGGGGGTTACAGGGCGAGGGGGTTACACGGCGAGGGGGTTACAGAGTGAGGGGTTACAGAGCGAGGGGGTTACAGGGCGAGGGGGTTACAGGGCGAGGGGTTTACACGGCGAGGGGGTTACAGAGTGAGGGGGTTACAGAGCGAGGGGGTTACAGGGCGATGGGGTTACAGGGCGAGGGGGTTACAGAGCGGGGGGTTACAGGGCGAGGGGGTTACAGGGCGAGGGGGTTACAGGGCGAGGGGGTTACAGGACGAGGGGGTTACAGGGCGAGGGTGTTACAGAGTGAGGGTGTTACAGAGTGAGGGTGTTACAGGGCGAGGGGGTTACAGGGTGAGGGGGTTACAGGGCAAGGGGGTTACAGGACGAGGGGGTTACAGGGCGAGGGGGTTACAGGGCGAGGGGGTTACAGGACGAGGGGGTTAAAGAGCGAGGGGGTTACAGGGCGAGGGGGTTACAGGGCGAGGGGGTTACAGGGCGAGGGGGTTACAGGGCAAGGGGGTTAAAGAGCGAGGGGGTTACAGAGCGAGGGGGTTACAGGGCGAGGGGGTTACAGGGCGAGGGGGTTACAGGACGAGGGGGTTACAGAGTGAGGGGTTACAGAGTGAGGGGGTTACAGAGTGAGGGGGTTACAGAGCGAGGGGGTTACAGGGCGAGGGGGTTACAGGGCGAGGGGGTTACGGGACGAGAGGGTTACAGGGCGAGGGGGTTACAGGACGAGGGGGTTACAGAGTGAGGGGTTACAGAGTGAGGGGGTTACAGAGTGAGGGGGTTACAGAGCGAGGGGGTTACAGGGCGAGGGGGTTACAGGGCGAGGGTGTTACAGAGCGAGGGGGTTACAGAGTGAGGGCTTACAGAGCGAGTGGGTTACAGGGGAAGGGTGTCACAGGGCGAGGGGGTTACAGGGCGAGGGGGTTACAGGGCGAGCGTGTTACAAGGCGAGGGTGTTACAGAGCGAGGGTGTTACAGAGCGAGAGGGTTGCAGATTGAGGGGGTTACAGGGCGAGGGGGTTACAGAGTGAGGGGTTTACAGAGTGAGGGCTTACAGTGCGAGGGGGTTACAGGTCGAGGGGGTTACAGGGTGAGGGGGTTACAGAGCGAGGGGGTTACAGAGCGAGAGGGTTACAGGGCGAGGGGGTCACAGGGCGAGGGGGTCACAGGGCGAGGGGGTTACAGAGCGAGGGGGTTACAGAGCGTGGGTGTTACAGGGCGAGGGGGTTACAGGGCGAGGGGGTTACAGGGCGAGGCTGTTACAGGGCGAGGGGGTTACAGGGTGAGGGGGGTTACAGAGCGAGGGGGTTACAGGGCGAGGGGGTTACAGGACGAGGGGGTTACAGGGCGAGGGGGTTATAGGGCGAGGGGGTTACAGAGCGAGGGGGTTACAGGGCGAGGGGGTTACAGGATGAGGGGGTTACAGAGTGAGGGTGTTACAGGGCGAGGGGGTTACAGGACGAGGGGGTTACAGGGCGAGAGTGTTACAGGGCGAGGGGGTTACAGGACGAGGGGGTTACAGGGCGAGAGTATTACAGGGCGAGGGGGTTACAGGGCGAGGGGTTTACAGGGCGAGGGGGTTACACGGCGAGGGGGTTACAGAGTGAGGGGTTACAGAGCGAGGGGGTTACAGGGCGAGGGTTTTACAGGGCGAGGGGTTTACACGGCGAGGGGGTTACAGAGCGTGGGTGTTACAGGGCGAGGGGGTTACAGGGCGAGGGGGTTACAGGGCGAGGCTGTTACAGGGCGAGGGGGTTACAGGGTGAGGGGGTTACAGAGCGAGGGGGTTACAGGGCGAGGGGGTTACAGGACGAGGGGGTTACAGGGCGAGGGGGTTATAGGGCGAGGGGGTTACAGAGCGAGGGGGTTACAGGGCGAGGGGGTTACAGGATGAGGGGGTTACAGAGTGAGGGTGTTACAGGGCGAGGGGGTTACAGGACGAGGGGGTTACAGGGCGAGAGTGTTACAGGGCGAGGGGGTTACAGGACGAGGGGGTTACAGGGCGAGAGTATTACAGGGCGAGGGGGTTACAGGGCGAGGGGTTTACAGGGCGAGGGGGTTACACGGCGAGGGGGTTACAGAGTGAGGGGTTACAGAGCGAGGGGGTTACAGGGCGAGGGTTTTACAGGGCGAGGGGTTTACACGGCGAGGGGGTTACAGAGTGAGGGGGTTACAGAGCGAGGGGGTTACAGGGCGATGGGGTTACAGGGCGAGGGGGTTACAGAGCGGGGGGTTACAGGGTGAGGGGGTTACAGGGCGAGGGGGTTACAGGGCGTGGGGGTTACAGGACGAGGGGGTTACAGGGCGAGGGGGTTACAGAGTGAGGGTGTTACAGAGTGAGGGTGTTACAGGGCGAGGGGGTTACAGGGTGAGGGGGTTACAGGGCAAGGGGGTTACAGGACGAGGGGGTTACAGGGCGAGGGGGTTACAGGGCGAGGGGGTTACAGGACGAGGGGGTTACAGGGTGAGCGGGTTACAGGGCAAGGGGGTTACAGGGCGAGGGGGGTTACAGAGTGACGATGTTACAGGACGAGGGAGTTACAGGGCGAGGGGGTTACAGGGTGAGGGGGTTACAGGGCGAGGGGGTTACAGGACGAGGGGGTTACAGGACGAGGGGGTTACAGGGCGAGGGGGTTACAGGGCGAGGGGGTACAGAGTGAGGGGTTACAGAGCGAGGAGGTTACAGGACGAGGGGGTTACAGGATGAGGGGTTTACACGGCGAGGGGGTTACAGGGCGAGGGGGTTACAGGGCGAGGGGGTTACAGGACGAGGGGGTTACAGGGCGAGGGGGTTACAGGACGAGGGGGTTACAGGGCGAGGGGGTTACAGGGCGAGGGTGTTACAGAGCGAGGGTGTTACAGGGCAAGGGGGTTACAGGGCGAGGGGGTTACAGGGCGAGGGGGTTAAAGAGCGAGGGGGTTACAGGGCGAGAGTGTTACCGGCCGAGGGTGTTACAGGGCGAGGGTGTTACCGGGCGAGGGGGTTACAGGGCGAGGGGGTTACAGGGCGAGGGGGTTACAGGGCGAGGGGGTTAAAGAGCGAGGGGGTTACAGGGCGAGGGGGTTACAGGGCGAGGGGGTTACAGGGCGAGGGGGTTACAGGGCAAGGGGGTTAAAGAGCGAGGGGGTTACAGAGCGAGGGGGTTACAGGGCGAGGGGGTTACAGGGCGAGGGGGTTACAGGACGAGGGGGTTACAGAGTGAGGGGTTACAGAGTGAGGGGGTTACAGAGTGAGGGGGTTACAGAGCGAGGGGTTTACAGGGCGAGGGGGTTACAGGGCGAGGGGGTTACAGGACGAGAGGGTTACAGGGCGAGGGGGTTACAGGACGAGGGGGTTACAGAGTGAGGGGTTACAGAGTGAGGGGTTACAGAGTGAGGGGGTTACAGAGCGAGGGGGTTACAGGGCGAGGGGGTTACAGGGCGAGGGTGTTACAGAGCGAGGGGGTTACAGAGTGAGGGCTTACAGAGCGAGTGGGTTACAGGGGAAGGGTGTCACAGGGCGAGGGGGTTACAGGGCGAGGGGGTTACAGGGCGAGCGTGTTACAAGGCGAGGGTGTTACAGAGCGAGGGTGTTACAGAGCGAGAGGGTTGCAGATTGAGGGGGTTACAGGGCGAGGGGGTTACAGAGTGAGGGGTTTACAGAGTGAGGGCTTACAGTGCGAGGGGGTTACAGGGCGAGGGGGTTACAGGGCGAGGGGGTTACAGAGCGAGGGGGTTACAGAGTGAGAGGGTTACAGGGCGAGGGGGTCACAGGGCGAGGGGGTCACAGGGCGAGGGGGTTACAGAGCGAGGGGGTTACAGAGCGTGGGTGTTACAGGGCGAGGGGGTTACAGGGCGAGGGGGTTACAGGGCGAGGCTGTTACAGGGCGAGGGGGTTACAGGGCGAGGGGGTTACAGAGCGAGGGGGTTACAGGGCGAGGGGGTTACAGGACGAGGGGGTTACAGGGCGAGGGGGTTATAGGGCGAGGGGGTTACAGAGCGAGGGGGTTACAGGGCGAGGGGGTTACAGGACGAGGGGGTTACAGAGTGAGGGTGTTACAGGGCGAGGGGGTTACAGGACGAGGGGGTTACAGGGCGAGAGTGTTACAGGGCGAGGGGGTTACAGGACGAGGGGGTTACAGGGCGAGAGTGTTACAGGGCGAGGGGGTTACAGGGCGAGGGGTTTACAGGGCGAGGGGGTTACAGGGCGAGGGGGTTACACGGCGAGGGGGTTACAGAGTGAGGGGTTACAGAGCGAGGGGGTTACAGGGCGAGGGGGTTACAGGGCGAGGGGTTTACACGGCGAGGGGGTTACAGAGTGAGGGGGTTACAGAGCGAGGGGGTTACAGGGCGAGGGGGTTACAGGGCGAGGGGGTTACAGAGCGGGGGGTTACAGGGCGAGGGGGTTACAGGGCGAGGGGGTTACAGGGCGAGGGGGTTACAGGACGAGGGGGTTACAGGGCGAGGGTGTTACAGAGTGAGGGTGTTACAGAGTGAGGGTGTTACAGGGCGAGGGGGTTACAGGGTGAGGGGGTTACAGGGCAAGGGGGTTACAGGACGAGGGGGTTACAGGGCGAGGGGGTTACAGGGCGAGGGGGTTACAGGACGAGGGGGTTACAGGGTGAGGGGGTTACAGGGCGAGGGGGTTACAGGGCGAGGGGGTTACAGAGTGACGATGTTACAGGACGAGGGAGTTACAGGGCGAGGGGGTTACAGGGTGAGGGGGTTACAGGGCGAGGGGGTTACAGGACGAGGGGGTTACAGGACGAGGGGGTTACAGGGCGAGGGGGTTACAGGACGAGGGGGTACAGAGTGAGGGGTTACAGAGCGAGGGGGTTACAGGACGAGGGGGTTACAGGATGAGGGGTTTACACGGCGAGGGGGTTACAGGGCGAGGGGGTTACAGGACGAGGGGGTTACAGGACGAGGGGGTTACAGGGCGAGGGGGTTACAGGACGAGGGGGTTACAGGGCGAGGGGGTTACAGGGCGAGGGTGTTACAGAGCGAGGGGGTTACAGGGCGAGGGGGTTACAGGGCGAGGGGGTTACAGGGCGAGGGGGTTACAGAGCGAGGGGGTTACAGGGCGAGGGGGTTACAGGGCGAGGGGGTTACAGAGCGAGGGGGTTACAGAGCGAGGGGGTTACAGGGCGAGGGGGTTACAGAGCGAGGGGGTTACAGAGTGACGGCTTACAGAGCGAGTGGGTTACAGGGGGAGGGTGTCACAGGGCAAGGGGGTTACAGGGCGAGGGGGTTACAGAGCGAGGGGGTTACAGATTGAGGGGGTTACAGGGCGAGGGGGTTACAGGGCGAGGGGTTTACAGAGCGAGGGGGTTACAGAGTGATAGGGTTACAGGGCGAGGGGGTCACAGGGCGAGGGGGTTACAGAGCGAGGGGGTCACAGAACGAGGGTGTTACAGGGTGAGGGGGTTACAGGGCGAGGGGGTTACAGAGCGAGGGGGTCACAGAGTGAGGGTGTTACAGGGTGAGGGGGTTACAGAGCGAGGGGGTTACAGAGTGAGGGTGTTACAGGGCGAGGGGGTTACAGAGCGAGGGGGTCACAGAGTGAGGGTGTTACAGGGTGAGGGGGTTACAGAGCGAGGGGGTTTCAGAGTGAGGGTGTTACAGGGCGAGGGGTTTACAGAGCGAGGGTGTTACAGGGCGAGGGGGTTACAGAGCGAGGGTGTTACAGGGCGAGGGAGTTACAGAGCGAGGGTGTTACAGGGCGAGGGAGTTACAGGGCGAGGGGGTTACAGGGCGAGGGTGTTACAGGACGAGGGAGTTACAGGGCGAGGGGGTTACAGGACGAGGGGGTTACAGGGCGAGGGGGTTACAGGGCGAGGGGGTTACAGGACGAGGGGGTTACAGGGCGAGGGGGTTAAAGAGCGAGGGGGTTACAGGGCGAGGGGGTTACAGGATGAGGGGGTTACAGGGCGAGGGGGTTAAAGAGCGAGGGGGTTACAGGGCGAGAGTGTTACCGGGCGAGGGTGTTACAGGGCGAGGGTGTTACCGGGCGAGGGGGTTACAGGGCGAGGGGGTTACAGGGCGAGGGGGTTACAGGGCGAGGGGGTTAAAGAGCGAGGGGGTTACAGGGCGAGGGGGTTACAGGGCGAGGGGGTTACAGGGCGAGGGGGTTACAGGGCAAGGGGGTTAAAGAGCGAGGGGGTTACAGAGCGAGGGGATTACAGGGCGAGGGGGTTACAGGGCGAGGGGGTTACAGGGCGAGGGGGTTACAGGACGAGGGGGTTACAGAGTGAGGGGTTACAGAGTGAGGGGGTTACAGAGCGAGGGGGTTACAGGGCGAGGGGGTTACAGGGCGAGGGGGTTACAGGACGAGGGGGTTACAGGGCGAGGGGGTTACAGGACGAGGGGGTTACAGAGTGAGGGGTTACAGAGTGAGGGGTTACAGAGTGAGGGGGTTACAGAGTGAGGGGGTTACAGAGCGAGGGGGTTACAGGGTGAGGGGGTTACAGGGCGAGGGTGTTACAGAGCGAGGGGGTTACAGAGTGAGGGCTTACAGAGCGAGTGGGTTACAGGGGAAGGGTGTCACAGGGCGAGGGGGTTACAGGGCGAGCGTGTTACAAGGCGAGGGTGTTACAGAGCGAGGGTGTTACAGAGCGAGAGGGTTGCAGATTGAGGGGGTTACAGGGCGAGGGGGTTACAGAGTGAGGGGTTTACAGAGTGAGGGCTTACAGTGCGAGGGGGTTACAGGGTGAGGGGGTTACAGGGCGAGGGGGTTACAGAGCGAGGGGGTTACAGAGTGAGAGGGTTACAGGGCGAGGGGGTCACAGGGCGAGGGGGTCACAGGGCGAGGGGGTTACAGAGCGAGGGGGTCACAGGGCGAGGGGGTCACCGGGCGAGGGGGTTACAGAACGAGGGGGTTACAGGGCGAGGGGGTTACAGAGCGAGGGGGTTACAGGGCGAGGGGGTTACAGGGCGAGGGTGTTACAGAGCGAGGGTGTTACAGGGCGAGGTTGTTACAGGGCGAGGGGGTTACAGGGCGAGGGGGTTACAGGGCGAGCCTGTTACAGGGCGAGCGTGTTACAGAACGAGGGTGTTACAGAGCGAGGGTGTTACAGGGCGAGTGTGTTACAGAGCGAGGGGGTTACAGATTGAGGGGGTTACAGGGCGAGGGGTTTACAGAGTGAGGGGGTTACAGAGCGAGGGCTTACAGAGCGAGGGGTTTACAGGGCGAGGGGGTTACAGGGCGAGAGGGTTATAAGGCGAGGGGGTTACAGTGTGAGGGGGTTACAGAGCGAGAGGCTTACAGGGCGAGGGGATTACAGAGCGAGGGGGTTACAGAGCGAGGGGGTCACAGGGCGAGGGTGTCACAGGGCGAGGGGGTCACAGGGCGAGTGGGTTACAGGACGAGGGGGTTACAGGGCGAGGGGGTTACAGGGCGAGGGGGTTACAGAGCGAGGGGGTTACAGGGCGAGGGGGTTACAGGGCGAGGGGGTTACAGGGCGAGGGCGTTACAGAGTGAGGGGGTTACAGAGCGAGGGGGTTACAGAGTGAGGGGGTTACAGGGCGAGGGGGTTACAGGGCGAGGGGGTTACAGAGTGAGGGGGTTACAGGGCGAGGGGGTTACAGAGTGAGGGGATTACAGGGCGAGTGGGTTCCAGAGTGAGGGGGTTACAGAGCGAGGGGGTTACAGGGTGCGATGCTGTGAGGGCCAATTCTGTGATCCAGTTTGATGTGGTGCCATGTGGGGGTTACATTCTGTTATGACACTGAACGGAGAGCGTGAGACACTTTGATCCAGTGAGACACAGTGTGATGCCGTGCAACCCAGTGCTACCCAGTGGGAGCCAGTGTGATCCAGTGCTACCCAGTGGGATGTGCTAACTGTTCCCTTCATTACCTGCCTGCCTTGGCCCTTTGACGCCTGTAGTTTCTCCATCTTGTGCGCAAGGCTTCCCGATGTTTGTAGCAGACGTAGAGGCACAGCAGGATGGCGGGGATCAGCAGCAGGAAGCTGGATAAGAGTCCAGTGAGCAGAGCTTGCTGGTCTGTGAAGAGAGCAGAGAAGTGAGACCGGATTGAAATACAGAGCTGCACTGTGGAGGGCACCTCCCGATTCCAGCACCCACAACAATGCTGCACCTCCCAGTTCAAAGCGCTGGAGAGTGGCCACTGGAGCAGTGGGTGGATTCAGGAGGTGTCAGTCCCTGTATTGTGTCTGCAGGGGAAAAGTACTCCTTCAGAGACTGGCAGAGGGCAAAGCAAAGGAGCAGAGAGGGGAAAGAGCTGTTCCAACTCTGCACAGACATCTTCCTGGGGGTGGTGAGGGCACAGGCGTATGTCCTGTTTGGAGACAGTGGGAGGAGGTTAGTGAGCATCACTAAAGGAGGGTATGTCTGCAGATTTTATGGGAGGCAGCAGCTAAATGGTTTATTTTCATTATGTGCCAATCCAATTTTGCACAAACGACTTCTGGTTCACTCCCTTCCCCTTCCGGAATATTCTACAGCCTCTCTCTGATGTCCTTTCCTCCGGCACCAGGGCGGGTCTCATGACGATGGTTACGGGTATAAACGACTGTATCTCTGCACTTTGCCGTTCCCTTGCCCATTGGTGCAATAGTCTGGACTGCCCTC
This sequence comes from Carcharodon carcharias, assembly GCF_017639515.1. Lineage (NCBI taxonomy): Eukaryota > Metazoa > Chordata > Chondrichthyes > Lamniformes > Lamnidae > Carcharodon > Carcharodon carcharias. Next base: position 271,301,268 of record NC_054467.1, read on the forward strand.
CTCCAGGCTGTTATCACTGTCCAACAGTATCTCAGAGTGACACACACCGACAAACAGAGTGTGTCTTCAACTGAGCGAGGAGCGAGGGGTTTGGTGAGTGAGGGGATTCAGTGAAGAGGGGAAGGAGTTGCTCATTTATTTCTGACATTTTTCACCCTCGGTATTTGGGTGCAGCAGAGGAATCTGATTGGTGAGTAACTGATAAGTTATTCTACTTATAATAAATAGCTTGTAGAAGTTAAAGTATGGCAGGGTAGCTCGGCCAAGTGGAATGCACATCCTGTGACATGTGGGAAGTCAACATGTGACCGAGACAATCACATCTGCAGGAAAGTGTCACCAGCTGCAAAAACTTGAGCTCCAGATTACGGAACTCAAGTGACCCATTGTACAAACAGCACTAGGTGCAGCCTGGCTATGTGTCTGGGACTGGCAAAGGCTGGATCAGGGGAGGTGGTGGTGTAGTGGTACTGTCACTGGACTAACCCAGAGACCTAGGGTAATGCTCTGGTACCCGGTTTCAACCCCACCATGGAAGATGGTGGAATTTGAATTCAATAAATATCTGGCATTAAAAGTCTAATGATGACCATGAATCTATCATCGATTGTTATAAAAACCCATCTGGTTCACTAATGTCCTTTAGGGAAGGAAATCTGCCGTCCTTACCTGGTCTGGCCCACATGTGACTCCAGACCCACAGCAACGTGGTTGACCTTTAACTGCCCTCTGAAATGGAGGAATTGGGGACGGGCACAAAATGCTGGCCCAGCCAGTGAAACCCACATCCCGGGAGCGAATTATTAAAAAAGTTGTCATTTTGATATGCTGACTGGGGGTTAATGCCGGCTGATGCAGGTTAATGCAGGTTTGTGAGGTTTACAGCAGGGCTAGTGAGGATTACTGCAGGGTTAGTGAGCATTACAACAGATTAGTGAGGATTGTTGCAGGTTAATGAGAATTACTGCAGGTCAGTGAGGATTATTGCAGGTCAGTGAGGATTATTGCAGTTTAGTGAGGTTCACAGAACTTTAGTGAGGATCACTGCAGGTTAGCGAGGATTACTGCAGGTTAGTGAGGTTTACAGCAGGTTAGTGAGGATCACTGCAGATTAGTGAGGATTGCTGCAGGTTAGTGAGGATCACTGCAGGTTAGTGAGGATTACAGCAGGTTAGTGTGGATTACAGCAGGTTAGTGAAGATCACTGCAGATTAGTGAGGATTACTGCAGGTTAATGAGGATTACAGCGGGTTAGTGAGGATTGCTGCAGGTTAGTGAAGATCACTGCAGATTAGTGAAGATCACTGCAGGTTAGTGAGGATTGCTGCAGGTTAGTGAGGTTTACAGCAGGTTAGCGAGGATCACTGCAGATTAGTGAGGATTGCTGCAGGTTAGTGAGGATCACTGCAGGTTAGTGAGGATTACAGCAGGTTAGTGTGGATTACAGCAGGTTAGTGAAGATCACTGCAGATTAGTGAAGATCACTGCAGGTTAGTGAGGATTACTGCAGGTTAGTGAGGATTACAGCAGGTTAGTGAGGATTGCTGCAGGTTAGTGAGGTTTACAGCAGGTTAGCGAGGATTACAGCAGGTTAGTGTGGATTACAGCAGGTTAGTGAAGATCACTGCAGATTAGTGAAGATCACTGCAGGTTAGTGAGGATTACTGCAGGTTAGTGAGGATTACAGCAGGTTAGTGAGGATCACTGCAGATTAGTGAGGATTACAGCAGGGTTATTGAGGATTACAGCAGGTTAGTGTGGATTACAGCAGGTTAGTGAAGATCACTGCAGATTTGTGAAGATCACTGCAGGTTAGTGAGGATTACAGCAGGTTAGTGTGGATTACAGCAGGTTAGTGAAGATCACTGCAGATTAGTGAAGATCACTGCAGGTTAGTGAGGATTACTGCAGGTTAGTGAGGATTACAGCAGGTTAGTGTGGATTACAGCAGGTTAGGCGGATTACAGCAGAGTTAGTGAAGATCTCTGCAGGTTAGTGAGGATTACTGAAGGTTAGTGAGGATTACGCCAGGTTAGTGAGGATCACCGCAGGTTAGTGAGGATTACTGCAGGTTAGTGAGGATCACTGAAGGTTAGTGAGATTTACTGCAGGTTAGTGAGGATTACAATAGGGTTAGTGAGGATCACTGCAGGTTAGTGAGGATTACTGCAGATTAGTGAGGTTTACAGCACATTACTGAGGATCACTGCAGATTAGTGAGTTTTACAGCGGTTAGTGAGGATCACTGCAGGTTAGTGAGCCTTACTGCAGGTTAATGAGGTTTACTGCACGTTAGTGAGGATCACTACAAGTTAGCGATCATTACAGCAGGTTAATGAGGATTCCTGCAGGTTAGTGAGGATTACAGCAGGTTAGTGAGGATCACTGCAGATTAGTGATGTTTACAGCAGGGTTAGTGAGGATTACTGCAGGTTAGTGAGGTTTACAGCAGGGTTAGTGAGGATTACAGCAGGTTAGTTAGGATTACTGGTGACTAGTGGAGTTCCGCAGGGGTCAGTGTTGGGACCACAACTTTTCACTTTATACATTAATGATCTAGATGAAGGAACTGAGGACATTCTGGTTAAGTTTGCAGATGATACAAAGATAGGTGGAGGGACAGGTAGTATTGAGGAGGCGGGGAGGCTGCAGAAGGATTTGGACAGGTTAGGAGAATGGGCAAAGAAGTGGCAGATGGAATACAACGTGGGCAAGTGTGAGGTCATGCACTTTGGTAGGAAGAATAGAGGCATAGACTATTTTCTAAATGGGGAGAGAATTCAGAAATCTGGAGTGCAAGGGGACTTGGGAGACCTAGTCCAGGATTCTCTTAAGGTTAACTTGCAGGTTGAGTCGGTAGTTAGGAAGGCAAATGCAATGTTGGCATTTATTTCGAGAGGACTAGAATATAAAAGCAGGGATGTGCTGCTGAGGTTTTATAAGGCTCTGGTCAGACCACATTTAGAATATTGTGAGCTATTTTGGGCCCCGTATCTCAGGAAGGATGTGCTGGCCCTGGAGAGGCTCCAGAGGAGGTTCACAAGAATGCTCCCAGGAATGAAAGGATTAACATTTGAGGAACATTTGAGGACTCTGGGTCTATACTCGATGGAGTTTAGAAGGATGAGGGGGGATCTGATTGAAACTTACAAAATACTGAAAGGCAGGTTAGTGAGGTTTACAGCAAGCTTAGTAAGGATTACAGCAGATTAGTGAGGATCACTGCAGGTTAGTGAGGTTTATAGCAGGGTTAGTGAGGATCACTGCAGGTCACTGAGGATTACAGCAGGTTACTGAGGGCGAAAGCAGGTTTATTGCAGGACAGTGAGTATCACTGCAGGTTAGTGAGGATTACAGCAGGTTAGTGATGATCACTGCAGGTTAGTGAGGATCACAACTGGTTAGTGAGGATCACTGCAGGTTAGTGAGGATTACAGCAGGTTACTGAGGGTGAAAGCAGGTTTATTGTAGGACAGTGAGTATCACTGCAGGTTAGTGAGGATTACAGCAGGTTAGTGATGACCACTGCAGGTTAGTGAGTATCACTGCAGGTTAGTGAGGATCACTGCAGGTTAGTGAGGATTACGGCAGGTTATTGAGGACTACAGCAGGTTAATGAGGTTTACAGCAGATTAGTGAGGGTGAAAGCAGGTTAGTGAGGTTTATGCAGGACAGTGAGTATCATTGCTGCTGGTGGGGATCACTGCAGGTTAGTGAGGATTACAGCAGGTAAGTGAGGATCACTGCAGGTTAGTGAGGATTACAGCAGGTTAGTAAGGGTTAAAGCAGGTAAGTGAGGATCACTGCAGGTTAGTGAGGATTACACAGGTTAGTGAGGGTTAAAGCAGGTTAGTGAGGATCACTGCAGGTTAGTGAGGATTACAGCAGGTTAGTGAGGGTTAAAGCAGGTTAGTGAGGATTACAGCAGGTTAATGAGGATTACAGCAGGTTAGTGAGGGTTAAAGCAGGTTAGTGAGGTTTATTGCAGGTTAGTGAGTATCATTGCAGGTTAATGAGGATTACAGCAGGTTAGTGAGGGTTAAAGCAGGTTAGTGAGGATTACAGCAGGTTAGTGAGGATTACAGCAGGTTAGTGAGGGTTAAAGCAGGTTAGTGAGGATTACAGCAGGTTAGTGAGGGTTAAAGCAGGTTATTGAGGTTGTATTTGTTGCCCATCGATAACTTGAACTGAGAGGCTTGCTTGGTCATTTCAGAGGGCAGTTAGAGTCCCTCACATTGGTGTGGATCTGAAGTCACATGTAGGCCAAACCAGGTAAGGATACAAACATACAAAATAGGAACAGGAGAAGGCCATTCAGCCCCTCGAGCCTGTTCCATCATTCACTAAGATCATGGCTGATCTTCTTGTGTTTCGATTTCCACATTCCCATCTAACCCCGATAACCTTTGATTCTCTTACCTAACAAGAATCTATCTACCTCTGCCTTAAAAATATTCAATGTCCCCGCCTCCACCACCTTCTGAGACAGAGAGTTCCAAAGTCGCACAACCCTCTGAGAGAAAAAATTTCTCCTCATCTCTGTCCTAAAAGGGTGACCCCTAATTTTAAACACTGCCCCCTAGTTCTGGACTTACCAACAAGAGGAAACATCCTTTCCACATCCACCTTGTCAAGGCCGTTCAGGATCTTGTATAACTTCAATCAAATCACCCCTCACTCTTCTAAACTCCAGTGGAAACAAGCCCAGTCTGTCCAACCTTTCCTCATAAGACAACCCACTCTTTCCGGGTATCAATCTAGTAAACCTCCTCTGAACCGTCTCCAACACATTTACATCCTTCCTAAAATAAGGAGACCAAAACTGCCCACAGTATTCGAGGTGCGGTCTCACCAATGCCCTGTATAACTGAAGCATAACATCCTTACTTTTATGTTCTTTATATTCTAACCACTCATCTTTGTGGAGCTCTGCTTTTTCCTTAAATTTGATGCTTTCCTTCACATCTTTAGTTAACCACAGATGGTGGGTCCTCCCTTTAGAATTTTTCTTTTTAGTAGGAATGTACTTATTCTGGAATATCTCCTTAAATGTCAGCCACTGCGTTAGGGTTTTTATGACAATCTGCAATAGTTTCATGGTCGCTTTCACTTGTAGATTTTTTTTTTAGAATTATTGATTCATCTATTGTGGTGGGATTCATTCTCTGCTCCCCAAAGTCCCCAGGATACGGTACAGTGACAATACACCACCCCTTCCCCATGAGGGTCCCTGTGGGGTTCGTCTGTTTACCCACAGTATTCATTCATCTATTGCCCATCCCTAATTGCCCTTGATTAGGGGGCAGTTAAGAGTCACCCACATTGCTGTGGGTCTGGAGTCACATGTAGGCCAGACCAGGTAAGAACAGCAGATTTCCTTCCCTAAATGACATGAGTGAACCAGATGGGTTTTTACAACAATCGATGATAGTTTCATGGTTATCATCAGACTTTTCACGGAATCCCAGTGCAGAAGAGGCCCTTCGGCCCATCGAGTCTGCACCGACACGTGAGAAACACCTGACCTACCTACCTAATCCCATTTATCAGCACTCGGCCCATAGCCTTGAATGTTATGATGTGCCAAGTGCTCATCCAGGTACTTTTTAAAGGATGTGAGGCAACCCACCTCCACCACCCTCCCAGGCAGCTCATTCCAGACCCTCACCACCCTCGGGGTAAAAAAGCTTTTCCTCACATCCCCCCTAAACCTCCTGCCCCTCACCTTGAACTTATGCCCCTTCGTGACTGACCCTTCACCTAAGGGGAACAGCTGCTCCCTATCCACCCTGTCCATGCCCCTCATAATCTTGTACACCTCGATCAGGTCGTCCCTCAGGCTTCTCTGCTCCAAATTTTAATTCCAGATTTTTATTGAACTCAATTTCCACTGTCTGCCGATTCAAACCCGGGTCCCCAGAGCATTACCCTGGGTCTCTGCATTACCAGCCCAGTGACAATATCACTACACCACGCCTCCCCTCTTACCCCTTACTGGGGGTTCGTGAAGTTTACCAGCTTATTGTTGAGTGTGTTTAATTGCCTCTTACTGTCTCCGTGTACGGGTCCACTGTCAATGCTGCCTCCGAGTCCGGGTTTATCACAATATGGTGGGGCCCAGTGACCAGTGCAGTGACAATTCCTGTTACTGTTACAAACCTGTGAATGGAACCAGTGTGTAGCTGAGATCAAACACATCATCTAACCCTGAACCCCAGAACCCCAAACCCCCAAACCCTGAGACCCCAAACCCCCAAACCCCAGAACCCCAAACCCCCAAACCCTGAGACCCCAAACTCCCAAACCCTGAGACCCCAAACCCCAGAACCCCAAACCCCCAAAACCCCAAACCCTGAGACCCCAAACCCCAGAACCCCAAACCCCCAAAACCCCAAACCCTGAGACCCCAAACCCCAGAACCCCAAACCCCCAAACTCTGAGACCCCAAACCCCAGAACCCCAAACCCCCAAAACCCCAAACCCTGAGACCCCAAACCCCCAAACCTCCAAACCCTGAGACCCCAAACCCCAGAACCCCAAACCCCCAAACCCCAGGGCCCCAAAACCCCAACCCCCAGGGCCCCAAAATCCCAACCCCCAGGGCCCCAAACCCCCAACCCCAGGGCCCAAAACCCCAAACCCCAGGACCCCAAAACCCCAACCCCCAGGACCCCAAAATCCCAAACCCTGAGACCCCAAACCCCCAAACCCTGAGACCCCAAACCCCAGAACCCCAGAACCCCAAACCCCCAAACCCCAGGGCCCCAAAACCCCAACCCCCAGGACCCCAAAATCCCAAACCCTGAGACCCCAAACCCCCAAACCCTGAGACCCCGAAACCCCAAACCTCAGGGCCCCAAAACCCAGGGCCCCAAAACCCCAACCCCGGGGCCCCAAAATCCCAAACCCTGAGACCCCGAAACCCCAGGGCCCCAAAACCCCAACCCCGGGGCCCCAAAACCCCCAAACCCCAAACCCCAGGACCCAAAACCCCAACCCCCAGGACCCCAAAATCCCAACCCCCAGGGCCCCAAACCCCAACCCCCAGGGCCCCAAAATCCCAACCCCCAGGGCCCCAAACCCCAAACCCCAGGGCCCCAAACCTCAAACCCCAGGGCCCCAAACCCCCAACCCCAGGGCCCCAAACCCCAAACGCCAGGACCCCAAAACCCCAAACCCCGGGACACAAAACTCCAAACCTCGGGAGCGCAAATCCCCAAACCTCGGGATCGCAAATCCCCAAAACCCCAAACCCCAGGACCCCAAAACCCCAAACCCCAGGGCCCCAAAACCCCCAAAACCCAGGACCCCAAAACCCCAAACCCCAGGACCCAAAAACCCCAAAACCCCAAACCCCGGGACACAAAACTCCAAACCTCGGGATCACAAATCCCCAAACCCCGGGAACCCAAACCCCAGAACCCCAAAACCCCAAACCCCAGGGCCCCCAAACCCCAAACCCCGGGACCCCAAACTTCCAAACCCCAGGACCCCAAAACCCGGGACCCCAAAACCCGGGACCCCAAACCTGGGAACCACAGACCCCAAATCCACGGACCCCAAAAACCCAAATCCCATCACCCCATCAGAGGCCTTTGCTGCAATGCAGTTTGAATTTCACAGAATCTCTCAGTGCAGAAGAGGCCCTTCGGCCCATCGAGTCTGCACTGACACATGAGAAACATCTGACCTACCTCCCTAATCCCATTTACCAGCACTTGGCCCATAGCCTTGAATGTTATGATGTGCCAAGTGCTCATCCAGGTACTTTTTAAAGGATGTGAGGCAACCCGCCTCCAGCACCCTCCCAGTCAGCGCATTCCAGACCCTCACCACCCTCTGGATAAAAACGTTTTTCCTCACATCCCCCCTAAACCTCCTGCCCCTCACCTTGAACTTATGGCCCCTTGTGACTGACCCTTCAACTAAGGGGAACAGCTGCTCCCTATCCACCCTGTCCATGCCCCTCATAATCTTGTACACCTCGATCAGGTCACCCTCAGTCTTCTCTGCTCCAACAAAAACAACCCAAGTCTATCCAACCTCTCTTCATAACTTAAATGCTTCATCCCAGGCAACATCCTGGTGAATCTCCTCTGCACCCCCTCCAGTGCAATCACATCCTTCCTATAATGTGGCGACCAGAACTGCACACAGTACTCCAGCTGTGGCCTCACCAAGGTTCTATACAATTCCAACATGACCTCCCTACTTTTGTAATCTATGCCTCGATTGATAAAGGCAAGTGTCCCATATGCCTTTTTCACCACCCCACTAACATGCCCCTCTGCCTTCAGAGATCTATGGACACACCTGCCAAGGTCCCTTTGTTCCTCAGAACTTCCTAGTGTCATGCCGTTCATTGAATACTTCCTTGTCAAATTACTCCTTCCAAAGTGTATCACCTCACACTTTTCAGGGTTAAATTCCATCTGCCACTTATCTGCCCATTTGACCATCCTGTCTATATCTTCCTGTAGCCCAAGACACTCAACCTCATTGTTAACCACCCAGCCAATCTTTGTGTCATCCACAAACTTACTAATCCTACCCCCCACATAGTCAGCTATGTCGTTTATATAAATAACGAATAATCGGGGACCCAGCACAGATCCCTGTGGTACGCCACTGGACACTGGCTTCCAGTCACTAAAGCATCCTTCTGTCATCACCCTCTGTCTCCTACAACTAAGCCAATTTTGAATCCACCTTATCAAATTACCCTGTAACCCATGTGCATTTGCCTTCTTTATAAGTCTCCCATGTGGGACCTTGTCAAAGGCTTTGCTGAAATCCATATAAACTACATCAACTGCACTACCCTCATCTACACACCTGGTCACCTCCTCAACAAATTCAATCAAATTTGTTAGGCATGACCTCCCTCTGACAAAGCCATGCTGACTATCCCTGATCAAACCTTGTCTCTCCAAGTGGAGATAGATTCTCTCCTTCAGAAATTTCTCCAATAGTTTCCCTACCACTGACGTGAGACTCACTGGCTTGTAGTTCCCTGGCTTATCTCTACAACCCTTCCTAAATAGCGGAACCACATTAGCTGTTCTCCAGTCATCTGGCACCTCCCCCATGGCCAGAGAAGAATTAAAAATTTGGGTCAGAGCTCCTGTGATCTCCTCCCTTGCCTCCCTCAGCAGTCTGGGACACAAATCATCTGGACCTGGAGATTTGTCCACTTTTAAGCCTGCCAACACCTCCAATACCTTGTCACTCCCTATATCAATTTGCTTAAGAACCTCGCAGTCTCTCTCCCTGAGTTCGATACCTTCATCCTCATTCTCTTAGGTGAAGACAGACGTGAAGTATTCATTCAACACTCTAGTGACGTCCTCTGGCTCCACCCATAGATTGCCCCCTTTGTTCCCTTAGGGGCCCTACTCTTTCCCTGGTTATCCTCTTCCCATTGATATACTTATAGAATATCTGGTAAATTTGATAAAGATTAGCTGAGCATTCACAAATGATGCTGAACATACAAACACACAAATTATAGAAACATAGACAATAGGAGCAGGAGTAGGCCATTCAGCCCCTCGAGCCTGCTCTGCCATTCATTATGATCATGGCTGATCCTCTATCTGAATGCTGTATTCCTGCTCTCTCCCCATACCCCTTGATATCTTTAGAGTCTAGAAATCTATCTATTTCCTTCTTAAATATATTCAGTGACTAGGCCTCCACAGAATTCTGTGGTAGAGAATTCCACAGGTTCACCATCCTCTGAGTGAAGACGTTTCTCCTCATCTTAGTCCTAAATGGTCAACCTCGCATCCTGAGACTGTGACCCCTTGTTCTAGACCCCCCCAGCCAGAGGAACCATCATCCCTGCATCCGGTCTGTCAGAATTTTATTTGTTTCAATTATATCTCCTCTCATTCGTCTAAACTGCAGTGAATACAGGCCCAGTCAGCCCAATCTCTCCTCATACGACAGTCCTGCCATCCCAGGAATCAGTCTGGTGAACCTTCACTGCACTCCCGCTGTGGCAAGTATATCATTTCTTAGGTAAGGAGACCAAAACTGTGCACAATACTCCAGGTGTGGTTTCACCAAGACCTTGTACAGCTGCAGTAAGACATCCTTGCTCCTGTACTCAAGTCCTCTCGCAATGAAGGCCAACATACCATTTCCCTTCTTAACTGCTTGCTGCACCTGCATGTTTGCTTTCAGTGATTGGTGTACAAGGACACCCAGGTCCCTTTGTACATCAACATTTCCCAATCTATCACCATTTAAATAATACTCTGCCATTCTGTTTTTCGGACCAAAGTGGATAACTTCACACTTATCCACGTTATACTGCATCTGCCATGTATTTGCCCACTCACTATGTCTAAATTGCCTTGGAGTCTCTTAACATCCTCCTCATCACTCACATTCCCACCAAATTTTGTGTTGTCAGCAAACTTGGAAATATTACATTTTGTTCACCCATCCAAATCATTGATATTTTGTGAGTAGCTGATCCCTGCAGTACCCCACTAGTCACTGCCTGCCACTCTGAAAAAGACCCATTTATTCCTACTCTCTGTTTCCTGTCTGCTAACCAATTCTCAATCCAAGCCAATATATTACCCCCAATCCCATGTGCTTTAACTTTGCACATTAACCTTTTATGTGGGACTTTATCAAAAGCTTTCTGAAAATCCAAATATACCACAGCCACTGGTTCTCCCTTATCTATTCTGCTAGTTACACCCTCAAAAAACTTCAGTAGGTTTGTCAAACATGATTTCCTTTTCATAAATCCAAGTTGACTTTGTCTAATCTTTTTGATATTTTCGAAGTGTCCTGTTATCATATCCTTTATAATAGATTCTAGCATTTTCCGTACTGATGTTAGTCTAACTGGTCTGTAATTCCCTGTTTTCTACCTCCCTCCTTTTTTGAATAGTGGGGTTACATTTGCCACCCCCCGATCTGCTGGGACTATTCCAGAATCTACAGAATTTTGGAAGATGACAACTAACACATCCACTATTTCCATGGCCACCTCCTTTAGGACCCTGGGATGTAGATTATCAGGCCCTGGGGATTTATCGGCTTTCAGTCCCATTAATTTCTCCAGCACTATTGTTTGAGTAATACTGATTTCCTTCAATTCCTCCTTCTCACTAGACCCTTGGTTCCCTAGTATTTCTGGGAAGTTATCTGTGTTCCTCTGAGAAGACAGAACTAAAGTAGTTGTTTAATTGCTCTGCCATTAGGAGCAGGGTCAGGACACCCAGCCCCTCCAGCCTGCTCTGCTGTTCAATAAGATCGTGGCTGATCTGATTGTGGTCTCAACTCCACTTTCCTGCCCACCCCTGATAACCTTTGACTCTCTGGTGAGTCAAGTATCTGAGTAACACAGCCTTGAATATATTCAGTGAGCCAACCTCCACTTAGGACCATAAGACCATAAGACATAGGAGCAGAAGTTAGGCCATTCGGCCCATCGAGTCTGCTTCGCCATTCAATCATGGCTGATAAGATTCTCAACCCCATTTTTCCGCCTTCTCCCCGTAACCTTTGATCCCCTTACCAATCAAGAACCTATCTATCTCGGTCTTAAATACACTCAATGACCTGGCCTCCACAGCCTTCTGTGGCAATGAATTCCATAGATTCACCACTCTCTGGCTAAAGAAGTTTCTCCTCATCTCTGTTCTAAGAGGTCTTCCCTTTACTCTGAGGCTGTGCCCTCGGGTCCTAGTCTCTCCTACTAATGGAAACATCTTCCCCACGTCCACTCTATCCAGGCCTTTCAGTATTCTGTAAGTTTCAATCAGATCCCCACTCATCCTTCTAAACTCCATCGAGTATAGACCCAGAGTCCTCAAATGTTCCTGATATGTTAATCCTTTCATTCCTGGGATCATTCTCGTGAACCTCCTCTGGAGCCTCTCCAGGGCCAGCACATCCTTCCTGAGATACGGGGCCCAAAATTGCTCACAATATTCTAAATGTGGTCTGACCAGAGCCTTATAAAGCCTCAGCAGCACATCCCTGCTTTTATATTCTAGTCCTCTCGAAATAAATACCAACATTGCATTTGCCTTCCTAACTACCGACTCAACCTGCAAGTTAACCTTAAGAGAATCCTGGACTAGGATTCCCAAGTCCCTTTGCACTCCAGATTTCTGAATTCTCTCCCCATTTAGAAAATAGTCGATGCCTCTATTCTTCCTACCAAAGTGCATGACCTCACACTTCCCCACGTTGTATTCCATCTGCCACTTCTTTGCCCATTCTCTTAACCTGTCCAAATCCTTCTGCAGCCTCCCCGCCTCCTCAATACTACCTGTCCCTCCACCTATCTTTGTATCATCTGCAAACTTAGCCAGGATGCCCTCAGTTCCTTCATCTAGATCATTAATGTAGAAAGTGAAAAGTTGTGGTCCCAACACTGACCCCTGCGGAACTCCACTAGTCACCGGTCACCATCCCGAGAAGGACCCCCTTATCCCCACTCTCTGCCTCCTGCCAGACAGCCAATCTTCTATCCATGCTAGTACCTTGCCTCTAACACCATGGGCTCTTATCTTACTGAGCAGCCTCCTGTGCGGCACCTTGTCAAAGGCCTTCTGGAAGTCCAAGTAGATAACATCCATTGGCTCTCCTTTGTCTAACCTACTCATTACCGCCTCAAAGAATTCTAACAAATTTGTTAGACATGACTTCCCCTTGATGAAACCATGCTGACTTTGCCCGATTTTACCATGCACTTCCAAGTATTCTGAAATCTCATCCTTAATAATGGACTCTAAAATCTTACCAACGACTGAGATCAGGCTAATCGGCCTGTAATTTCCCGTCTTTTGCCTCACTCCCTTCTTAAACAGGGGGGTTACATTAGCGATTTTCCATTCCTCTGGGACCCTCCCTGACTCCAGTGATTCCTGAAAGATCACCACTAACGCCTCCACTATCTCTTCAGCTATCTCCTTCAGAACTCTGGGGTGTAATCCATCTCGTCCAGGTGATTTATCCACCTTCAGACCTTTCAGTTTTCCTAGCACCTTCTCCTTGGTAATGGCCACCATACTCACCTCTGCCCCCCGACTCTCTTGAACTTTGGGGATGTTACTCGTGTCTTCCACTGTGAAGACTGACGCAAAGTACCTATTCAGTTCCTCCGCCATTTCTTTGTTCCCCACTACTACTTCTCCAGCGTCATTTTCCAGCGGCCCAATGTCCACTTTTGCCTCTCTCTTACCCTTTATATATCTAAAAAAACTCTTGCAATCTTCTTTTATATTACTGGCTAGTTTACCCTCATATTTAATCTTCTCCTTCCTTATTTCTTTTTTAGTTATCCTCTGTTGGTCTTTGTAGGCTTCCCAATCCCCTGGTTCCCCACTGCTCTTCGCCACATTGTATGCTTTCTCTTTAGCTTTTATGCTGTCTCTGACTTCCCTTGTCAGCCATGGTTGCCTCGTCCTCCCTTTAGTATGCTTCTTCTTCCTAGGGATGAATTTTTGCTGTGTCTCCCAAATTACTCCCAGAAACTCCTGCCATTGCTGTTCCACTGTCTTTCCTGCTAGGCTCATCTCCCAGTCAATTCTGGCCAGCTCCTCCCTCATGCCTCTGTAGTTGCCTTTATTCGCCATTTCTCTCTGGGGGAGAGAATTCCACAGACTGACAACCCTGAGAGAAAAAAATTCTTCTCATCTGTGCCTTAAATGGGTGAGTCCTTAAAGAGACTCCCCCCACTAGAGGAAACATCCCTCTCCACATCCACCCTGTCCAGTCCCCTCAGAATCTAATGTGTTTCAATAATTTCACCTCTCAATCCTCTAAACTCCAATAAATACAGGCCCAGCCTCTCCGACCTTTCCTTATAAGACAATCCCATTAGCCCAGGTATCAGTCGAGTGAATCTTCTCTGAACTGCTTCTAATGCATTTCTATCCTTTCTTAAATACGGAGACCAAAACTGTACACAGTATTCCAGATGTGGTCTCACCAATGGTCCGTGTAACAGTAGCAAGACTTCCCCACTTTTATATTCAGGTACCAAATAACATTCTGCTTTTCTATTCTTCCTGCCAAAGTGAACACGCTCATATTTTCCCACATTAAACTCCAGATGGCAAATTTCTGCTCACTCACTTAGGTAGGAAAGGAAATAGTGAAGAGCAGATAAGGAGTCTGCAGAGGGATAGAGACAGGTTCTTTGTGTCATCAGCAAATTTAGCAACCACACAATCAGTCCCATCATCCAAGTCATTGATATTGATTGTAAATATCTGAAGCCTCAGATCCCTGTGGCTCTCCACTCCACACAGCTTGCCAGCCTGAAAATGAGATACCAACATATCAACAAGGAGCAGGAGGAGGCCATTCAGCCCCTCTAGCCTGCTCCCCATTTTAATAAAATCTGATAGCATCCCACCCACCCCAATAACCTATCATCCCCTTACTTACCAAGAATCTATCCACCTCTGCCTTAAAAATATTCAGGCTCTACTTCCACCACCTTTTCAGGAAGAGAGTTCCAAAGACTCACCACCCTCTGAGAGAAAAAAATTCACCTCATCTCTGTTTTAAATGAGCGACCCCTTATTTTTAACCAGTGACCCCTAGTTCTAGATTCTCCCACAAGAGGAAACATTCTCTCCACATCCATGCTGTCCAGTCCCCTCAGGATCTTAAATGTTTCAATCAAATCGCCTCTTATTCTTCTAAACTCCAGTGGATACAAGCCCAGTCTGTCCAACCTTTCCTCATAAAACAACCCACCCATTCCTGGTATTAGTCTGGTAAACCTTCTCTAAACTGCTAACACATTTACATCCTTCCTTAAATAATGAGACCAGTACTGTACACAATACTCCAGATGTGGTCTCACCAATGTCCTGTACAACTGAAGCATAACCTCCCTACTTTTATATTCAATTCCCCTCACAATAAATGATAATATTCTATTCGCTTTCCTAATTACCTGCTGTACCCGCAAACGAACCTTTTGTGATTCATGCACTAGGGCACCCAGATCCCTCTGAATCTCAGAGCTCTGCAATCTCTCACTGTTTAGATAATAAACATTTCTATTCTTCCTGCCAAAATGGACAATTTCACATTTTCCCACATTATATTCCATTTGCCAGATCTTGGTCCACTCACTTAACCTATATACATATATGTCACTTTGTCAACCTATATATATATATGTCACTTTGTTAACCTATATATGTGTCACTTTGTTAACCTATATATATATATGTCACTTTGTTAACCTATATGTATATATGTGTGTGTGTCACTTTGTTAACCTATATATATATGTGTGTGTCACTTTGTTAACCTATATATATATATATGTGTGTGTGTCACTTTGTTAACATATATATATATATGTGTGTGTGTGTCACTTTGTTAACCTATATATGTATATATGTCACTTTGTTAACCTATATATATATATGTCACTTTGTTAACCTATATATATATGTCACTTTGTTAACCTATATATATATGTCACTTTGTTAACCTATATATGTATATATGTCACTTTGTTAACCTATATATATATT
>NC_054467.1:271321803-271361540 GCF_017639515.1 Carcharodon carcharias
ATAATTATCCCAGTGCCCTGATATAACATCTTTAATAATTATCCCAGTGCCCTGTTATAACATCTTTAATAATTATCCCAGTGCCCTGCTATACCTTCTTTAATAATTATCCCGGTGTCATGCTATACCTTCTTTAATAATTATCCCAGTGTCATGCTATAATATCTTTAATAATTATCCCAGTGCCCTGCTATAACATCTTTAATAATTATCCCAGTGCCCTGCTATAACATCTTTAATAATTATCCCAGTGCCCTGCTATAACATCTTTAATAATTATCCCAGTGCCCTGCTATACCTTCTTTAATAATTATCCCAGTGCCCTGCTATAACATCTTTAATAATTATCCCAGTGCCCTGCTATAACATTTTTAATAATTATCCCAGTGCCCTGCTATACCTTCTTTAATAATTATCCCAGTGTCATGCTATAACATCGTTAATAATTTTCCAAGTGCCCTGCTATAACATCTTTAATAATTATCCCAGTGCCCTGCTATAAAATCTTTAATAATTATCCCAGTGCCCTGCTATAACATCTTTAATAATTATCCCAGTGCCCTGCTATAACATCTTTAATAATTATCCCAGTACCCTGCTATAACATCTTTAATAATTATCCCAGTGCCCTGCTATACCTTCTTTAATAATTATCCCAGTGCCCTGCTATAACATCTTTAATAATTATCCCAGTGCCCTGCTATAACATTTTTAATAATTATCCCAGTGCCCTGCTATACCTTCTTTAATAATTATCCCAGTGTCATGCTATAATATCTTTAATAATTATCCCAGTGCCCTGCTATAACATCTTTAATAATTATCCCAGTGCCCTGCTATAACATCTTTAATAAATATCCCAGTGCCCTGCTATGCCTTCTTTAATTAATATCCCAGTGCCCTGCTATACCTTCTTTAATAATTATCCCAGTGCCCTGTTATAACATCTTTAATAATTATCCCAGTGCCCTGCTATAACATCTTTAATAATTATACCAGTGCCCTGCTATACCTTCTATAATAATTATCCCAGTGCCCTGCTATAACATCTCTAATAATTATCCCAGTGCCCTGCTATACCTTCTTTAATAATTATCCCAGTGCCCTGTTATAACATCTTTAATAATTATCCCAGTGCCCTGCTATACCTTCTTTAATAATTATCCCAGTGCCATGCTATACCTTCTTTAATAATTATCCCAGTGCCATGCTATACCTTCTTTAATAATTATCCCAGTGCCCTGCTATAACATCTTTAATAATTATCCCAGTGCCCTGCTATAACATCTTTAATAATTATCCCAGTGCCCTGCTATAACATCTCTAATAATTATCCCAGTGCCATGCTATACCTTCTTTAATAATTATCCCAGTGCCCTGCTATAACATCTTTAATAATTATCCCAGTGCCCTGCTATACATTCTTTAATAATTATCCCAGTGCCCTGCTATAACATCTTTAATAATTATCCCAGTGCCCTGCTATAACATCTTTAATAATTATCCCAGTGCCCTGCTATAACATCTTTAATAATTATCCCAGTGCCCTGCTATAACATCTTTAATAATTATCCCAGTGCCCTGCTATACCTTCTTTAATAATTATCCCAGTGCCCTGCTATAACATCTTTAATAATTATCCCAGTGCCCTGCTATACCTTCTTTAATAATTATCCCAGTGCCCTGCTATAACATCTTTAATAATTATCCCAGTGCCCTGCTATAACATCTTTAATAATTATCCCAGTGCCCTGCTATACCTTCTTTAATAATTATCCCAGTGCCCTGCTATACCTTCTTTAATAATTATCCCAGTGCCCTGCTATAACATCTTTAATAATTATCCCAGTGCCCTGCTATAACATCTTTAATAATTATCCCAGTGCCCTGCTATACCTTCTTTAATAATTATCCCAGTGCCCTGCTATAACATCTTTAATAATTATCCCAGTGCCCTGCTATAACATCTTTAATAATTATCCCAGTGCCCTGCTATAACATCTTTAATAATTATCCCAGTGCCCTGCTATAACATCTTTAATAATTATCCCAGTGCCCTGCTATACCTTCTTTAATAATTATCCCAGTGCCCTGCTATAACATCTTTAATAATTATCCCAGTGCCCTGCTATACCTTCTTTAATAATTATCCCAGTGCCCTGCTATAACATCTTAATAATTATCCCAGTGCCCTGCTATACCTTCTTTAATAATTATCTCAGTGCCCTGCTATAACATCTTTAATAATTATCCCAGTGCCCTGCTATAACATCTTTAATAATTTTCCCAGTGCCCTGCTATACTTTCTTTAATAATTATCCCAGTGCCCGCTATAACATCTTTAATAATTATGCCAGTGACCTGCTGTACCTTCTTTAATAACTATCCCAGTGCCCTGCTATACCTTCTTTAATAATTATCCCAGTGTCCTGCTATAACATCTTTAATAATTATCCCAGTGCCCTGGTATAACATCTTTAATAATGATCCCAGTGCCGTGCTTTACCTTCTTTAATAATTATCCCAGTGCCCTGCTAGACATCTTTAATAATTATCCCAGTGCCCTGCTATACCTTCTTTAATAATTATCCCAGTGCCCTGCTATAACATCTTTAATAATTATCCCAGTGCCCTGCTATACCTTCTTTAATAATTATCCCAGTGCCCTGCTATAACATCTTTAATAATTATCCCAGTGCCCTGCTATACCTTCTTTAATAATTATCCCAGTGCCCTGCTATAACATCTTTAATAATTATCCCAGTGCCCTGCTATACCTTCTTTAATAATTATCCCAGTGCCCTGCTATAACATCTTTAATAATTATCCCAGTGCCCTGCTATTCCTTCTTTAATAATTATCCCAGTGCCCTGCTATAACATCTTTAATAATTATCCCAGTGCCCTGCTATACCTTCTTTAATAATTATCCCAGTGCCCTGCTATAACATCTTTAATAATTATCCCAGTGCCCTGCTATACATCTTTAATAATTATCCCAGTGCCCTGCTATACCTTCTTTAATAATTATCCCAGTGCCCTGCTATAACATCTTTAATAATTATCCCAGTGCCCTGCTATAACATCTTTAATAATTATCCCAGTGCCCTGCTATAACATCTTTAATAATTATCCCAGTGCCCTGCTATAACATCTTTAATAATTATCCCAGTGCCCTGCTATACCTTCTTTAATAATTATCCCAGTGCCCTGCTATAACATCTTTAATAATTATCCCAGTGCCCTGCTATACCTTCTTTAATAATTATCCCAGTGCCCTGCTATAACCTCTTTAATAATTATCCCAGTGCCCTGCTATAACATCTTTAATAATTATCCCAGTGCCCTGCTATAACATCTTTAATAATTATCCCAGTGCCCTGCTATACATTCTTTAATAATTATCCCAGTGATTTGCTATAACATCTTTAATAATTATCCCAGTGCCCTGCTATACATCTTTAATAATTATCCCAGTGCCCTGCTATAACATCTTTAAGAAGTATCCCAGTGCCCTGCTATAACATCTTTAATAATTATCCCAGTGCCCAGCTATAACATCTTTAATAATTATCCCAGTGCCCTGATATAACATCTTTAATAATTATCCCAATGCCCTGCTATACCTTCTTTAATAATTATCCCAGTGCCCTGCTATAACATCTTTAATAATTATCCCAGTGCCCTGCTATACCTTCTTTAATAATTATCCCAGTGCCCTGCTATAACATCTTTAATAATTATCCCAGTGCCATACTATAACATCTTTAATAATTATCCAGTGCCCTGCTATATCATCTTTAATAATTATCCCAGTGCCCTGCTATACCTTCTTTAATAATTATCCCAGTGCCCTGCTATAACATCTTTAATAATTATCCCAGTGCCCTGCTATAACATCTTTAATAATTATCCCAGTGCCCTGCTATACCTTCTTTAATAATTATCCCAGTGCCCTGCTATAACATCTTTAATAATTATCCCAGTGCCCTGCTATAACATCTTTAATAATTATCCCAGTGCCCTGCTATAACATCTTTAATAATTATCCCAGTGCCCTGCTATAACATCTTTAATAATTATCCCAGTTCCCTGCTATACCTTCTTTAATAATTATCCCAGTGCCCTGCTATAACATCTTTAATAATTATCCCAGTGCCCTGCTATACCTTCTTTAATAATTATCCCAGTGCCCTGCTATAACATCTTAATAATTATCCCAGTGCCCTGCTATACCTTCTTTAATAATTATCCCAGTGCCCTGCTATAACATCTTTAATAATTATCCCAGTGCCCTGCTATAACATCTTTAATAATTATCCCAGTGCCCTGCTATACCTTCTTTAATAATTATCCCAGTGCCCTGCTATAACATCTTTAATAATTATCCCAGTGCCCTGCTATACCTTCTTTAATAATTATCCCAGTGCCCTGCTATACCTTCTTTAATAATTATCCCAGTGCCCTGCTATAACTTCTTTAATAATTATCCCAGTGCCCTGCTATAACATCTTTAATAATTATCCCAGTGCCCTGCTATACCTTCTTTAATAATTATCCCAGTGCCCTGCTATACATCTTTAATAATTATCCCAGTGCCCTGCTATACCTTCTTTAATAATTATCCCAGTGCCCTGCTATAACATCTTTAATAATTATCCCAGTGCCCTGCTATACCTTCTTTAATAATTATCCCAGTGCCCTGCTATAACATCTTTAATAATTATCCCAGTGCCCTGCTATACCTTCTTTAATAATTATCCCAGTGCCCTGCTATAACATCTTTAATAATTATCCCAGTGCCCTGCTATACCTTCTTTAATAATTATCCCAGTGCCCTGCTATAACATCTTTAATAATTATCCCAGTGCCCTGCTATACCTTCTTTAATAATTATCCCAGTGCCCTGCTATAACATCTTTAATAATTATCCCAGTGCCCTGCTATACCTTCTTTAATAATTATCCCAGTGCCCTGGTATAACATCTTTAATAATTATCCCAGTTCCCTGCTATACATTCTTTAATAATTATCCCAAGGCCCTGCTATACCTTATTTGATATTTATCCCAGTGCCCTGCTATAACATCTTTAATAATTATCCCAGTGCCCTGCTATAACATCTTTAATAATTATCCCAGTGCCCTGCTATAACATCTTTAATAATTATCCCAGTGCCCTGCTATAACATCTTTAATAATTATCCCAGTGCCCTGCTATACCTTCTTTAATAATTATCCCAGTGTCATGCTATAATATCTTTAATAATTATCCCAGTGCCCTGCTATAACATCTTTAATAATTATCCCAGTGCCCTGCTCTAACAACTTTAATAGTTATCCCAGTGCCCTGCTATACCTTCTTTAATAATTATCCCTGTGCCCTGCTATAACTTCTTTAATACTTATCCCAGTGCCCTGCTATACCTTCTTTAATAATTATCCCAGTGCCCTGCTATACCTTTTTTAATAATTATCCCAGTGTCATGCTATAATATCTTTAATAATTATCCCAGTGCCCTGCTATACCTTCTTTAATAATTATCCGAGTGCCCTGCTATACCTTCTTTAATAATTATCCCAGTGACATGCTATAACATCTTTAATAATTATCCCAGTGCCCTGCTATACCTTCTTTAATAATTATCCCAGTGTCATGCTAGAATATCTTTAATAATTATCCCAGTGCCCTGCTATAACATATTTAATAATTATCCCAGTTCCCTGCTATACATTCTTCAATAATTATCCCAGTGCCCTGCTATACCTTCTTTAATAATTATCCCAGTGCCCTGCTATACCATCTTTAATAATTATCCCAGTGCCCTGCTATAACCTCTTTAATAATTATCCAAGTGCCCTGCTATAACATCTTTAATAATTATCCCAGTGCCCTGCTATAACATCTCTAATAATTATCCCAGTGCCATGCTATACATTCTTTAATAATAATCCCTAGTGCCCTGCTATAACATCTTTAATAATTATCCCAGTGCCCTGCTATACATTCTTTAATAATTATCCCAGTGCCCTGCTATAACATCTTTAATAATTATTCCATTGCCCTGCTATAACATTTTTAATAATTATCCCAGTGCCCTGCTATAACATCTTTAATAATTATCCCAGTGCCCTGCTATAACATCTTTAATAATTATCCCAGTGCCCTGCTATTCCTTCTTTAATAATTATCCCAGTGCCCTGCTATAACATCTTTAATAATTATCCCAGTGCCCTGCTATACCTTCTTTAATAATTATCCCAGTGCCCTGCTATAACATCTTTAATAATTATCCCAGTGCCCTGCTATAACATCTTTAATAATTATCCCAGTGCCCTGCTATGACTTCTTTAATTAATATCCCAGTGCCCTGCTATACCTTCTTTAATAATTATCCCAGTGCCCTGTTATAACATCTTTAATAATTATCCCAGTGCCCTGCTATAACATCTTTAATAATTATACCAGTGCCCTGCTATACCTTCTTTAATAATTATCCCAGTGCCCTGCTATAACATCTTTAATAATTATCCCAGTGCCCTGCTATAACATCTTTAATAATTATCCCAGTGCCCTGCTATAACATCTTTAATAATTATCCCAGTGCCCTGCTATAACATCTTTAATAATTATCCCAGTGCCATGCTATACCTTCTTTAATAATTATCCCAGTGCCCTGCTATAACATCTTTAGTAATTATCCCAGTGCCCTGCTATTCCTTCTTTAATAATTATCCCAGTGCCCTGCTATAACATCTTTAATAATTATCCCAGTGCCCTGCTATTCCTTCTTTAATACTTATCCCAGTGCCCTGCTATAACATCTTTAATAATTATCCCAGTACCCTGCTATAACATCCTTAATAATTATCCCAGTGCCCTGCTATACCTTCTTTAATAATTATCCCAGTGCCCTGCTATAACATCTTTAATAATTATCACAGTGCCCTGCTATACCTTCTTTAATAATTATCCCAGTGCCCTGCTATACCTTCTTTAATAATTATCCCAGTGCCCTGCTATAACATCTTTAATAATTATCCCAGTGCCCTGCTATACCTTCTTTAATAATTATCCCAGTGCCCTGCTATACCTTCTTTAATAATTATCCCAGTGCCCTGCTATAACATCTTTAATAATTATCCCAGTGCCCTGCTATAACATCTTTAATAATTATCCCAGTGCCCTGCTATACCTTCTTTAATAATTATCCCAGTGCCCTGCTATAACATCTTTAATAATTATCCCAGTGCCCTGCTATACCTTCTTTAATAATTATCCCAGTGCCCTGCTATAACATCTTTAATAATTATCCCAGTGCCCTGCTATAACTTCTTTAATAATTATCCCAGTGCCCTGCTATACCTTCTTTAATAATTATCCCAGTGCCCTGCTATACCTTCTTTAATAATTATCCCAGTGCCCTGCTATAACATCTTTAATAATTATCCCAGTGCCCTGCTATAACATCTTTAATAATTATCCCAGTGCCCTGCTATAACATCTTTAATAATTATCCCAGTGCCCTGCTATACCTTCTTTAATAATTATCCCAGTGCCCTGCTATAACATCTTTAATAATTATCCCAGTGCCCTGCTATACATTCTTTAATAATTATCCCAGTGATTTGCTATAACATCTTTAATAATTATCCCAGTGCCCTGCTATAACATCTTTAATAATTATCCCAGTGCCCTGCTATAACATCTTTAATAATTATCCCAGTGCCCTGCTATAACATCTTTAATAATTATCCCAGTGCCCTGCTATACCTTCTTTAATAATTATCCCAGTGCCCTGCTATAACATCTTTAATAATTATCCCAGTGCCGTGCTTTACCTTCTTTAATAATTATCCTAGCACCCTGCTATAACATCTTTAATAATTATCCCAGTGCCCTGCTATAACATCTTTAATAATTATCCCAGTGCCCTGCTATACCTTCTTTAATAATTATCCCAGTGCCCTGCTATACCTTCTTTAATAATTATCCCAGTGCCCTGCTATAACATCTTTAATAATTATCCCAGTGCCCTGCTATAACATCTTTAATAATTATCCCAGTGCCCTGCTATACCTTCTTTAATAATTATCCCAGTGCCCTGCTATAACATCTTTAATAATTATCCCAGTGACCTGCTATAACATCTTTAATAATTATCCCAGTGCCCTGCTATAACATCTTTAATAATTATCCCAGTGCCCTGCTATAACATCTTTAATAATTATCCCAGTGCCCTGCTATAACATCTTTAATAATTATCCCAGTGCCCTGCTATAACATCTTTAATAATTATCCCAGTGCCCTGCTATACCTTCTTTAATAATTATCCCAGTGCCCTGCTATAACATCTTTAATAATTATCCCAGTGCCCTGCTATACCTTCTTTAATAATTATCCCAGTGCCCTGCTATAACATCTTTAATAATTATCCCAGTGCCCTGCTATAACATCTTTAATAATTATCCCAGTGCCCTGCTATAACATCTTTAATAATTATCCCAGTGCCCTGCTATAACATCTTTAATAATTATCCCAGTGCCCTGCTATAACATCTTTAATAATTATCCCAGTGCCCTGCTATAACATCTTTAATAATTATCCCAGTGCCCTGCTATAACTTCTTTAATAATTATCCCAGTGCCCTGCTATAACTTCTTTAATAATTATCCCAGTGCCCTGCTATAACATCTTTAATAATTATCCCAGTGCCCTGCTATAACATCTTTAATAATTATCCCAGTGCCCTGCTATTACATCTTTAATAATTATCCCAGTGCCCTGCTATACCTTCTTTATTAATTATCCCAGGACCCTGTTATAACATCATTAATAATTATCCCAGTGCCCTGCTATACCTTCTTTAATAATTATCCCAGTGCCCTGCTATAACATCTTTAATAATTATCCCAGTGCCCTGCTATACCTTCTTTAATAATTATCCCAGTGCCCTGCTATAACATCTTTAATAATTATCCCAGTGCCCTGCTATACCTTCTTTAATAATTATCCCAGTTCCCTGCTATAACATCTTTAATAATTATCCCAGTGCCCTGCTATACCTTCTTTAATAATTATCCCAGTGCCCTGCTATAACATCTTTAATAATTATCCCAGTGCCCTGCTATACCTTCTTTAATAATTATCCCAGTGCCCTGCTATAACATCTTTAATAATTATCCCAGTGCCCTGCTATACATTCTTTAATAATTATCCCAGTGCCCTGCTATACCTTCTTTAATAATTATCCCAGTGTCATGCTATAATATCTTTAATAATTATCCCAGTGCCCTGCTATAACATCTTTAATAATTATCCCAGTGCCCTGCTATAACATTTTTAATAATTATCCCAGTGCCCTGCTATACCTTCTTTAATAATTATCCCAGTGTCATGCTATAATATCTTTAATAATTATCCCAGTGCCATGCTATACCTTCTTTAATAATTATCCCAGTGCCCTGCTATAACCTCTTTAATAATTATCCCAGTGCCCTGCTATAACATCTTTAATAATTATCCCAGTGCCCTGCTATAACATCTCTAATAATTATCCCAGTGCCATGCTATACATTCTTTAATAATAATCCTAGTGCCCTGCTATAACATCTTTAATAATTAACCCAGTGCCCTGCTATACATTCTTTAATAATTATCCCAGTGCCCTGCTATAACATCTTTAATAATTATCCCATTGCCCTGCTATAAAATTTTTAATAATTATCCCAGTGCCCTGCTATAACATCTTTAATAATTATCCCAGTGCCCTGCTATAACATCTTTAATAATTATCCCAGTGCCCTGCTATACCTTCTTTAATAATTATCCCAGTGCCCTGCTATAACATCTTTAATAATTATCCCAGTGCCCTGCTATACCTTCTTTAATAATTATCCCAGTGCCCTGCTATAACATCTTTAATAATTATCCCAGTGCCCTGCTATAACATCTTTAATAATTATCCCAGTGCCCTGCTATGCCTTCTTTAATTAATATCCCAGTGCCCTGCTATACCTTCTTTAATAATTATCCCAGTGCCCTGCTATAACATCTTTAATAATTATCCCAGTGCCCTGCTATAACATCTTTAATAATTATCCCAGTGCCCTGCTATACCTTCTTTAATAATTATCCCAGTGCCCTGCTATAACATCTTTAATAATTATCCCAGTGCCCTGCTATAACATCTTTAATAATTATCCCAGTGCCCTGCTATAACATCTTTAATAATTATCCCAGTGCCCAGCTATAACATCTCTAATAATTATCCCAGTGCCATGCTATACCTTCTTTAATAATTATCCCAGTGCCCTGCTATAACATCTTTAGTAATTATCCCAGTGCCCTGCTATTCCTTCTTTAATAGTTATCCCAGTGCCCTGCTATAACATCTTCAATAATTATCCCAGTGCCCTGCTATTCCTTCTTTAATACTTATCCCAGTGCCATGCTATAACATCTTTAATAATTATCCCAGTACCCTGCTATAACATCCTTAATAATTATCCCAGTGCCCTGCTATTCCTTCTTTAATAATTATCCCAGTGCCCTGCTATAACATCTTTAATAATTATCACAGTGCCCTGCTATACCTTCTTTAATAATTATCCCAGTGCCCTGCTATACCTTCTTTAATAATTATCCCAATGCCCTGCTATAACTTCTTTAATAATTATCCCAGTGCCCTGCTATTACATCTTTAATAATTATCCCAGTGCCCTGCTATTCCTTCTTTAATAATTATCCCAGTGCCCTGCTATACATCTTTAATAATTATCCCAGTGCCCTGCTATACCTTCTTTAATAATTATCCCAGTGCCCTGCTATAACATCTTTAATAATTATCCCAGTGCCCTGCTATACCTTCTTTAATAATTATCCCAGTGCCCTGCTATAACATCTTTAATAATTATCCCAGTGCCCTGCTATACCTTCTTTAATAATTATCCCAGTGCCCTGCTATAACATCTTTAATAATTATCCCAGTGCCCTGCTATACCTTCTTTAATAATTATCCCAGTGCCCTGCAATAACATCTTTAATAATTATCCCAGTGCCCTGCTATACCTTCTTTAATAATTATCCCAGTGCCCTGCTATAACATCTTTAATAATTATCCCAGTGCCCTGCTATACCTTCTTTAATAATTATCCCAGTGCCCTGTTATAACATCTTTAATAATTATCCCAGTGCCCTGCTATACATTCTTTAATAATTATCCCAGTGCCCTGCTATACCTTCTTTAATAATTATCCCTGTGCCCTGCTATAACATCTTTAATAATTATCCCAGTGCCCTGCTATAACATCTTTAATAATTATCCCAGTGCCCTGCTATAACATCTTTAATAATTATCCCAGTGCCCTGCTATAACATCTTTAATAATTATCCCAGTGCCCTGCTATACCTTCTTTAATTATTATCCCAGTGTCCTGCTATAATATCTTTAATAATTATCCCAGTGCCCTGCTATAACATCTTTAATAATTATCCCAGTGCCCTGCTATAACATCTTTAATAGTTATCCCAGTGCCCTGCTATACCTTCTTTAATAATTATCCCAGTGCCCTGCTATAACATCTTTAATAATTATCCCAGTGCCCTGCTATACCTTCTTTAATAATTATCCCAGTGCCCTGCTATACCTTCTTTAATAATTATCCCAGTGCCCTGCTATAATATCTTTAATAATTATCCCAGTGCCCTGCTATACCTTCTTTAATAATTATCCCAGTGCCCTGCTATACCTTCTTTAATAATTATCCCAGTGCCCTGCTATAACATCTTTAATAATTATCCCAGTGCCCTGCTATACCTTCTTTAATAATTATCCCAGTGCCCTGCTATAACATCTTTAATAATTATCCCAGTGCCCTGCTATAACATCTTTAATAATTATCCCAGTGCCCTGCTATACATTCTTTAATAATTATCCCAGTGCCATGCTATACCTTCTTTAATAATTATCCCAGTGCCCTGCTATACCTTCTTTAATAATTATCCCAGTGCCCTGCTATAACATCTTTAATAATTATCCCAGTGCCCTGCTATAACATCTTTAATAATTATCCCAGTGCCCTGCTATAACATCTTTAATAATTATCCCAGTGCCCTGCTATACATTCTTTAATAATTATCCCAGTGCCCTGCTATAACATCTTTAATAATTATCCCAGTGCCCTGCTATACATTCTTTAATAATTATCCCAGTGCCCTGCTATAACATCTTTAATAATTATCCCAGTGCCCTGCTATAACATCTTTAATAATTATCCCAGTGCCCTGCTATAACATCTTTAATAATTATCCCAGTGCCCTGCTATAACATCTTTAATAATTATCCCAGTGCCCTGCTATACCTTCTTTAATAATTATCCCAGTGCCCTGCTATAACATCTTTAATAATTATCCCAGTGCCCTGCTATACCTTCTTTAATAATTATCCCAGTGCCCTGCTATAACATCTTTAATAATTATCCCAGTGCCCTGCTATAACATCTTTAATAATTATCCCAGTGCCCTGCTATACCTTCTTTAATAATTATCCCAGTGCCCTGCTATACCTTCTTTAATAATTATCCCAGTGCCCTGCTATAACATCTTTAATAATTATCCCAGTGCCCTGCTATAACATCTTTAATAATTATACCAGTGCCCTGCTATACCTTCTTTAATAATTATCCCAGTGCCCTGCTATAACATCTTTAATAATTATCCCAGTGCCCTGCTATAACATCTTTAATAATTATCCCAGTGCCCTGCTATAACATCTTTAATAATTATCCCAGTGCCCAGCTATAACATCTCTAATAATTATCCCAGTGCCATGCTATACCTTCTTTAATAATTATCCCAGTGCCCTGCTATAACATCTTTAGTAATTATCCCAGTGCCCTGCTATTCCTTCTTTAATAGTTATCCCAGTGCCCTGCTATAACATCTTCAATAATTATCCCAGTGCCCTGCTATTCCTTCTTTAATACTTATCCCAGTGCCATGCTATAACATCTTTAATAATTATCCCAGTGCCCTGCTATAACATCATTAATAATTATCCCAGTGCCCTGCTATACCTTCTTTAATAATTATCCCAGTGCCCTGCTATAACATCTTTAATAATTATCACAGTGCCCTGCTATACCTTCTTTAATAATTATCCCAGTGCCCTGCTATACCTTCTTTAATAATTATCCCAGTGCCCTGCTATAACTTCTTTAATAATTATCCCAGTGCCCTGCTATAACATCTTTAATAATTATCCCAGTGCCCTGCTATACCTTCTTTAATAATTATCCCAGTGCCCTGCTATACATCTTTAATAATTATCCCAGTGCCCTGCTATACCTTCTTTAATAATTATCCCAGTGCCCTGCTATAACATCTTTAATAATTATCCCAGTGCCCTGCTATACCTTCTTTAATAATTATCCCAGTGCCCTGCTATAACATCTTTAATAATTATCCCAGTGCCCTGCTATAACATCTTTAATAATTATCCCAGTGCCCTGCTATACCTTCTTTAATAATTATCCCAGTGCCCTGCTATAACATCTTTAATAATTATCCCAGTGCCCTGCTATACCTTCTTTAATAATTATCCCAGTGCCCTGCTATAACATCTTTAATAATTTTCCCAGTGCCCTGCTATACCTTCTTTAATAATTATCCCAGTGCCCTGCTATAACATCTTTAATAATTATCCCAGTGCCCTGCTATACCTTCTTTAATAATTATCCCAGTGCCCTGCTATAACATCTTTAATAATTATCCCAGTGCCCTGCTATAACATCTTTAATAATTATCCTAGTGCCCTGCTATACCTTCTTTAATAATTATCCCAGTGCCCTGCTATACCTTCTTTAATAATTATCCCAGTGCCCTGCTATAACATCTTTAATAATTATCCCAGTGCCCTGCTATAACATCTTTAATAATTATCCCAGTGCCCTGCTATACCTTCTTTAATAATTATCCCAGTGCCCTGCTATAACATCTTTAATAATTATCCCAGTGCCCTGCTATAACATCTTTAATAATTATCCCAGTGCCCTGCTATAACATCTTTAATAATTATCCCAGTGCCCTGCTATAACATCTTAATTATTATCCCAATGCCCTGCTATACCTTCTTTATTAATGATCCCAGTGCCCTGCTATAACATCTTTAGTAATTATCCCAGTGCCCTGCTATACCTTCTTTAATAGTTATCCCGGTGCCCTGCTATAACATCTTTAATAATTATCCCAGTGCCCTGCTATACCTTCTTTAATAATTATCCCAGTGCCCTGCTATAACATCTTTAATAATTATCCCAGTGCCCTGCTATAACATCTTTAATAATTATCCCAGTGCCCTGCTATACCTTCTTTAATAATTATCCCAGTGCCCTGCTATAACATCTTTAATAATTATCCCAGTGCCCTGCTATACCTTCTTTAATAATTATCCCAGTGCCCTGCTATACCTTCTTTAATAATTATCCCAATGCCCTGCTATAACTTCTTTAATAATTATCCCAGTGCCCTGCTATAACATCTTTAATAATTATCCCAGTGCCCTGCTATACCTTCTTTAATAATTATCCCAGTGCCCTGCTATACATCTTTAATAATTATCCCAGTGCCCTGCTATACCTTCTTTAATAATTATCCCAGTGCCCTGCTATAACATCTTTAATAATTATCCCAGTGCCCTGCTATACCTTCTTTAATAATTATCCCAGTGCCCTGCTATAACATCTTTAATAATTATCCCAGTGCCCTGCTATAACATCTTTAATAATTATCCCAGTGCCCTGCTATAACATCTTTAATAATTATCCCAGTGCCCTGCTATAACATCTTTAATAATTATCCCAGTTCCCTGCTATACCTACTTTAATAATTATCCCAGTGCCCTGCTATAACTTCTTTAATAATTATCCCAGTGCCCTGCTATAACATCTTTAATAATTATCCCAGTGCCCTGCTATACCTTCTTTAATAATTATCCCAGTGCCCTGCTATACCTTCTTTAATAATTATCCCAGTGCCCTGCTATAACATCTTTAATAATTATCCCAGTGCCCTGCTATACCTTCTTTAATAATTATCCCAGTGCCCTGCTATACCTTCTTTAATAATTATCCCAGTGCCCTGCTATAACATCTTTAATAATTATCCCAGTGCCCTGCTATAACATCTTTAATAATTATCCCAGTGCCCTGCTATACCTTCTTTAATAATTATCCCAGTGCCCTGCTATACCTTCTTTAATAATTATCCCAGTGCCCTGCTATAACATCTTTAATCATTATCCCAGTGACCTGCTATACCTTCTTTAATCATTATCACAGTGGCCTGCTATAACATTTTTAATAATTATCCCAGTGACCTGCTATACCTTCTTTAATAATTATCCCAGTGCCCTGCTATAGCATCTTTAATGATTATCCCAGTGCCCTGCTATACCTTCTTTAATAATTATCCCAGTGCCCTGCTATACTTTCTTTAATAATTATACCAGTGCTCTGCTATAACATCTTTAATGATTATCCCAGTGACCTGCTATACCTTCTTTAATGATTATCACAGTGCCCTGCTATAACATCTTTAATCATTATCCCAGTGACCTGCTATACCTTCTTTAATCATTATCACAGTGGCCTGCTATAACATTTTTAATAATTATCCCAGTGCCCTGCTATACCTTCTTTAATAATTATCCCAGTGCCCTGCTATAACATCTTTAATAATTATCCCAGTGCCCTGCTATACCTTCTTTAATAATTATCCCAGTGCCCTGCTATACTTCTTTAATAATTATCCCAGTGCCCTGCTTTAACATCTTTAATAATTATCCCAGTGCCCTGCTATACCTTCTTTAATAATTATCCCAGTGCCCTGCTATAACATCTTTAATAATTATCCCAGTGCCCTGCTATAACATCTTTAATAATTATCCCAGTGCCCTGCTATAACATCTTTAATAATTATCCCAGTGCCCTGCTATACCTTCTTTAATAATTATCCCAGTGCCCTGCTATACCTTCTTTAATAATTATCCCAGTGCCCTGCTATAACATCTTTAATAATTATCCCAGTGCCCTGCTATAACATCTTTAATAATTATCCCAGTGCCCTGCTATACCTTCTTTAATAATTATCCCAGTGCCCTGCTATAACATCTTTAATAATTATCCCAGTGCCCTGCTATACCTTCTTTAATAATTATCCCAGTGCCCTGCTATAACATCTTTAATAATTATCCCAGTGCCCTGCTATACTTCTTTAATAATTATCCCAGTGCCCTGCTATACCTTCTTTAGTAATTATCCCAGTGCCCTGCTATACCTTCTTTAATAATTATCCCAGTGCCCTGCTATAACCTCTTTAATAATTATCCCAGTGCCCTGCTATAACATCTTAATAATTATCCCAGTGCCCTGCTATACATTCTTTAATAATTATCCCAGTGCCCTGCTATAACATCTTTAATAATTATCCCAGTGCCCTGCTATACATTCTTTAATAATTATCCCAGTGCCCTGCTATAACATCTTTAATAATTATCCCAGTGCCCTGCTATAACATCTTTAATAATTATCCCAGTGCCCTGCTATAACATCTTTAATAATTATCCCAGTGCCCTGCTATAACATCTTTAATAATTATCCCAGTGCCCTGCTATACCTTCTTTAATAATTATCCCAGTGCCATGCTATAACATCTTTAATAATTATCCCAGTGCCCTGCTATACCTTCTTTAATAATTATCCCAGTGCCCTCCTATAACATCTTTAATAATTATCCCAGGGACCTGCTATTCCTTCTTTATTAATTATCCCAGTGCCCTGCTATAACATCCTTAATAATTATCCCAGTGCCCTGCTATAACATCTTTAATAATTATCCCAGTGCCCTGCTATACCTTCTTTAATAATTATCACAGTGCCCTACTATAACATCTTTAATAATTATCCCAGTGCCCTGCTATAACATCTTTAATAATTATCCTAGTGCACTGCTATGCCTTCTTTAATTAATATCCCAGTGCCCTGCTATACCTTCTTTAATAATTATCCCAGTGCCCTGTTATAACATCTTTAATAATTATCCCAGTGCCCTGCCATAACATCTTTAATAATTATACCAGTGCCCTGCTATACCTTCTTTAATAATTATCCCAGTGCCCTCTTATAACATCTTTAATAATTATCCCAGTGCCCTGCTATAACATCTTTAATAATTATCCCAGTGCCCTGCTATAACATCTTTAATAATTATCCCAGTGCCCTGCTATAACATCTTTAATAATTATCCCAGTGCCCTGCTATACCTTCTTTAATAATTATCCCAGTGCCCTGCTATAACATCTTTAATAATTATCCCAGTGCCCTGCTATACCTTCTTTAATAATTATCCCAGTGCCCTGCTATAACATCTTTAATAATTATCCCAGTGCCCTGCTATACCTTCTTTAATAATTATCCCAGTGCCCTGCTATAACATCTTTAATAATTATCCCAGTGCCCTGCTATAACATCTTTAATAATTATCCCAGTGCCCTGCTATACCTTCTTTAATAATTATCCCAGTGCCCTGCTATAACATCTTTAATAATTATCCCAGTGCCCTGCTATACCTTCTTTAATAATTATCCCAGTGCCCTGCTATACCTTCTTTAATAATTATCCCAGTGCCCTGCTATAACTTCTTTAATAATTATCCCAGTGCCCTGCTATAACATCTTTAATAATTATCCCAGTGCCCTGCTATAACATCTTTAATAATTATCCCAGTGCCCTGCTATAACTTCTTTAATAATTATCCCAGTGCCCTGCTATAACATCTTTAATAATTATCCCAGTGCCCTGCTATACCTTCTTTAATAATTATCCCAGTGCCCTGCTATACATCTTTAATAATTATCCCAGTGCCCTGCTATACCTTCTTTAATAATTATCCCAGTGCCCTGCTATAACATCTTTAATAATTATCCCAGTGCCCTGCTATAACATCTTTAATAATTATCCCAGTGCCCTGCTATACATCTTTAATAATTATCCCAGTGCCCTGCTATACCTTCTTTAATAATTATCCCAGTGCCCTGCTATAACATCTTTAATAATTATCCCAGTGCCCTGCTATACCTTCTTTAATAATTATCCCAGTGCCCTGCTATAACATCTTTAATAATTATCCCAGTGCCCTGCTATACCTTCTTTAATAATTATCCCAGTGCCCTGCTATAACATCTTTAATAATTATCCCAGTGCCCTGCTATACCTTCTTTAATACTTATCCCAGTGCCCTGCTATAACATCTTTAATAATTATCCCAGTGCCCTGCTATACCTTCTTTAATAATTATCCCTGTGCCCTGCTATAACATCTTTAATAATTATCCCAGTGCCCTGCTATACATTCTTTAATAATTATCCCAGTGCCCTGCTATACCTTCTTTAATAATTATCCCAGTGTCATGCTATAATATCTTTAATAATTATCCCAGTGCCCTGCTATAACATCTTTAATAATTATCCCAGTGCCCTGCTATAACATCTTTAATAATTATCCCAGTGCCCTGCTATAACATCTTTAATAATTATCCCAGTGCCCTGCTATACCTTCTTTAATAATTATCCCAGTGTCATGCTATAATATCTTTAATAATTATCCCAGTGCCCTGCTATAACATCTTTAATAATTATCCCAGTGCCCTGCTCTAACAACTTTAATAGTTATCCCAGTGCCCTGCTATACCTTCTTTAATAATTATCCCAGTGCCCTGCTATAACTTCTTTAATAATTATCCCAGTTCCCTGCTATACCTTCTTTAATAATTATGCCAGTGCCCTGCTATACCTTCTTTAATAAATATCCCAGTGCCCTGCTATAACATCTTTAATTATTATCCCAGTGCCCTGCTATAACATCTTTAATAATTATCCCAGTGCCCTGCTATACCTTCTTTAATAATTATCCCAGTGCCCTGCTATAACATCTTTAATAATTATCCCAGTGCCCTGCTATTACATCTTATATAATTATCCCAATGCCCTGCTATACCTTCTTTATTAATTATCCCAGTGCCCTGCTATAACATCTTTAATAATTATCCCAGTGCCCTGCTATACCTTCTTTAATAATTATCCCAGTGCCCTGCTATACCTTCTTTAATAATTATCCCAGTGCCCTGCTATAACTTCTTTAATAATTATCCCAGTGCCCTGCTATAACATCTTTAATAATTATCCCAGTGCCCTGCTATACCTTCTTTAATAATTATCCCAGTGCCCTGCTATACATCTTTAATAATTATCCCAGTGCCCTGCTATACCTTCTTTAATAATTATCCCAGTGCCCTGCTATAACATCTTTAATAATTATCCCAGTGCCCTGCTATACCTTCTTTAATAATTATCCCAGTGCCCTGCTATAACATCTTTAATAATTATCCCAGTGCCCTGCTATACCTTCTTTAATAATTATCCCAGTGCCCTGCTATAACATCTTTAATAATTATCCCAGTGCCCTGCTATAGCTTCTTTAATAATTATCCCAGTGCCCTGCTATAACATCTTTAATAATTATCCCAGTGCCCTGCTATACCTTCTTTAATAATTATCCCAGTGCCCTGCTATAACATCTTTAATAATTTTCCCAGTGCCCTGCTATACTTTCTTTAATAATTATCCCAGTGCCCGCTATAACATCTTTAATAATTATGCCAGTGCCCTGCTGTACCTTCTTTAATAACTATCCCAGTGCCCTGCTATACCTTCTTTAATAATTATCCCAGTGTCCTGCTATAACATCTTTAATAATTATCCCAGTGCCCTGCTATAACATCTTTAATAATTATCCCAGTGCCCTGCTATAACATCTTTAATAATTATCCCAGTGCCCTGCTATAACATCTTTAATAATTATCCCAGTGCCCTGCTATACCTTCTTTAATAATTATCCCAGTGTCCTGCTATAACATCTTTAATAATTATCCCAGTGCCCTGCTATAACATCTTTAATAATTATCCCAGTGCCCTGCTATACCTTCTTTAATAATTATCCCAGTGTCCTGCTATAACATCTTTAATAATTATCCCAGTGCCCTGCTATACCTTCTTTAATAATTATCCGAGTGCCCTGCTATACCTTCTTTAATAATTATCCCAGTGCCCTGCTATAACATCTTTAATAATTATCCCAGTGCCCTGCTATACCTTCTTTAATAATTATCCCAGTGCCCTGCTATAACATCTTTAATAATTATCCCAGTGCCCTGCTATAACATCTTTAATAATTATCCCAGTGCCCTGCTATAACATCTTTAATAATTATCCCAGTGCCCTGCTATACCTACTTTAATAATTATCCCAGTGCCCTGCTATAACTTCTTTAATAATTATCCCAGTGCCCTGCTATAACTTCTTTAATAATTATCCCAAGACCCTGCTATACCTTCTTTAATAATTATCCCAGTGCCCTGCTATAACATCTTTAATAATTATCCCAGTGCCCTGCTATACCTTCTTTAATAATTATCCCAGTGCCCTGCTATAACATCTTTAATAATTATCCCAGTGTCCTGCGATAACATCTTTAATAATTATCCCAGTTCCCTGCTATACCTTCTTTAATAATTATCCCCGTGCCCTGCTATACCTTCTTTAATAATTATCCCAGTGCCCTGCTATAGCATCTTTAATAATTATCCCAGTGCCCTGCTATACCTTCTTTAATAATTATCCCAGTGCCCTGCTATAACATCTTTAATAATTATCCCAGTGCCCTGCTATACCTTCTTTAATAATTATCCCAGTGCCCTGCTATAACATCTTTAATAATTATCCCAGTGCCCTGCTATAACATCTTTAATAATTATCCCAGTGCCCTGCTATACCTTCTTTAATAATTATCACAGTGCCCTGCTATAACATCTTTAATAATTATCCCAGTGCCCTGCTATACCTTCTTTAATAATTATCCCAGTGCCCTGCTATAACATCTTTAATAATTATCCCAGTGCCCTGCTATAACTTCTTTAATAATTATCCCAGTGCCCTGCTATACCTTCTTTAATAATTATCCCAGTGCCCTGCTATACCTTCTTTAATAATTATCCCAGTACCGTGCTATAACATCTTTAATAATTATCCCAGTGCCCTGCTATACCTTCTTTAATAATTATCCAGTGCCCTGCTATACCTTCTTTAATAATTATCCCAGTGCCCTGCTATAACATCTTTAATAATTATCCCAGTGCCCTGCTATAACATCTTTAATAATTATCCCAGTGCCCTGCTATACCTTCTTTAATAATTATCCCAGTGCCCTGCTATACCTTCTTTAATAATTATCCCAGTGCCCTGCTATAACATCTTTAATAATTATCCCAGTGCCCTGCTATACCTTCTTTAATAATTATCCCAGTGCCCTGCTATAGCATCTTTAATGATTATCCCAGTGCCCTGCTATACCTTCTTTAATAATTATCCCAGTGCCCTGCTATACTTTCTTTAATAATTATCCCAGGGCCCTGCTATAACATCTTTAATGATTATCCCAGTGCCCTGCTATACCTTCTTTAATAATTATCCCAGTGCCCTGCTATAACATCTTTAATAATTATCCCAGTGCCCTGCTATACCTTCTTTAATAATTATCACAGTGGCCCTGCTATAACATCTTTAATAATTATCCCAGTGCCCTGCTATACCTTCTTTAATAATTATCCCAGTGCCCTGCTATAACATCTTTAATAATTATCCCAGTGCCCTGCTATACCTTCTTTAATAATTATCCCAGTGCCCTGCTATACTTCTTTAATAATTATCCCAGTGCCCTGCTATAACATCTTTAATAATTATCCCAGTGCCCTGCTATACTTCTTTAATAATTATCCCAGTGCCCTGCTATAACATCTTTAATAATTATCCCAGTGCCCTGCTATAACATCTTTAATAATTATCCCAGTGCCCTGCTATAACATCTTTAATAATTATCCCAGTGCCCTGCTATACCTTCTTTAATAATTATCCCAGTGCCCTGCTATACCTTCTTTAATAATTATCCCAGTGCCCTGCTATAACATCTTTAATAATTATCCCAGTGCCCTGCTATAACATCTTTAATAATTATCCCAGTGCCCTGCTATACCTTCTTTAATAATTATCCCAGTGCCCTGCTATAACATCTTTAATAATTATCCCAGTGCCCTGCTATACCTTCTTTAATAATTATCCCAGTGCCCTGCTATAACATCTTTAATAATTATCCCAGTGCCCTGCTATAACATCTTTAATAATTATCCCAGTGCCCTGCTATAACATCTTTAATAATTATCCCAGTGCCCTGCTATAACATCTTTAATAATTATCCCAGTGCCCTGCTATACCTTCTTTAATAATTATCCCAGTGCCCTGCTATAACTTCTTTAATAATTATCCCAGTGCCCTGCTATACCTTCTTTAATAATTATCCCAGTGCCCTGCTATACCTTCTTTAATAATTATCCCAGTGCCCTGCTATAACATCTTTAATAATTATCCCAGTGCCCTGCTATACCTTCTTTAATAATTATCCCAGTGCCCTGCTATACCTTCTTTAATAATTATCCCAGTGCCCTGCTATAACATCTTTAATAATTATCCCAGTGCCCTGCTATACCTTCTTTAATAATTATCCCAGTTCCTGCTATAACATCTTTAATAATTATCCCAGTGCCCTGCTATAACATCTTTAATAATTATCCCAGTGCCCTGCTCTAACAACTTTAATAATTATCCCAGTGCCCTGCTATACCTTCTTTAATAATTATCCCTGTGCCCTGCTATAACTTCTTTAATAATTATCCCAGTGCCCTGCTATACCTTCTTTAATAATTATCCCAGTACCCTGCTATACCTTCTTTAATAATTATCCCAGTGTCATGCTATAATATCTTTAATAATTATCGCAGTGCCCTGCTATACCTTCTTTAATAATTATCCCAGTGCCCTGCTATAACATCTTTAATAATTATCCCAGTGCCCTGCGATAACATCTTTAATAATTATCCCAGTGCCCTGCTATACCTTCTTTAATAATTATCCCAGTGCCCTGCTATACCTTCTTTAATAATTATCCCAGTGCCTTGCTATAACATCTTTAATCATTATCCCAGTGACCTGCTATACCTTCTTTAATGATTATCACAGTGCCCTGCTATAACATTTTTAATAATTATCCCAGTGCCCTGCTATACCTTCTTTAATAATTATCCCAGTGCCCTGCTATAACATCTTTAATAATTATCCCAGTGCCCTGCTATAACATCTTTAATAATTATCCCAGTGCCCTGCTATACCTTCTTTAATAATTATCCCAGTGCCCTGCTATAACATCTTTAATAATTATCCCAGTGCCCTGCTATACCTTCTTTAATAATTATCCCAGTGCCCTGCTATACCTTCTTTAATAATTATCCCAGTGCCCTGCTATAGCTTCTTTAATAATTATCCCAGTGCCCTGCTATACCTTCTTTAATAATTATCCCAGTGCCCTGCTATACCTTCTTTAATAATTATCCCAGTGCCCTGCTATAACATCTTTAATAATTATCCCCGTGCCCTGCAATACCTTCTTTAATAATTATCCCGAGTGCCCTGCTATACCTTCTTTAATAATTATCCCAGTGCCCTGCTATAACATCTTTAATAATTATCCCAGTGCCCTGCTATAACATCTTTAATAATTATCCCAGTGCCCTGCTATACCTTCTTTAATAATTATCCCAGTGCCCTGCTATACCTTCTTTAATAATTATCCCAGTGCCCTGCTATAACATCTTTAATAATTATCCCAGTGCCCTGCTATACCTTCTTTAATAATTATCCCAGTGCCCTGCTATAGCATCTTTAATAATTATCCCAGTGCCCTGCTATACCTTCTTTAATAATTATCCCAGTGCCCTGCTATACTTTCTTTAATAATTATCCCAGTGCCCTGCTATAACATCTTTAATGATTATCCCAGTGACCTGCTATACCTTCTTTAATAATTATCCCAGTGCCCTGCTATAACATCTTTAATAATTATCCCAGTGCCCTGCTATACCTTCTTTAATCATTATCACAGTGGCCTGCTATAACATTTTTAATAATTATCCCAGTGCCCTGCTATACCTTCTTTAATAATTATCCCAGTGCCCTGCTATAACATCTTTAATGATTATCCCAGTGCCCTGCTATACCTTCTTTAATAATTATCCCAGTGCCCTGCTATACTTTCTTTAATAATTATATCAGTGCCCTGCTATAACATCTTTAATAATTATCCCAGTGCCCTGCTATACCTTCTTTAATAATTATCCCAGTGCCCTGCTATAACATCTTTAATAATTATCCCAGTGCCCTGCTATAACATCTTTAATAATTATCCCAGTGCCCTGCTATAACATCTTTAATAATTATCCCAGTGCCCTGCTATACCTTCTTTAATAATTATCCCAGTGCCCTGCTATACCTTCTTTAATAATTATCCCAGTGCCCTGCTATAACATCTTTAATAATTATCCCAGTGCCCTGCTATAACATCTTTAATAATTATCCCAGTGCCCTGCTATACCTTCTTTAATAATTATCCCAGTGCCCTGCTATAACATCTTTAATAATTATCCCAGTGCCCTGCTATACCTTCTTTAATAATTATCCCAGTGCCCTGCTATAACATCTTTAATAATTATCCCAGTGCCCTGCTATACTTCTTTAATAATTATCCCAGTGCCCTGCTATACCTTCTTTAGTAATTATCCCAGTGCCCTGCTATACCTTCTTTAATAACTATCCCAGTGCCCTGCTATACCTTCTTTAATAATTATCCCAGTGTCCTGCTATAACATCTTTAATAATTATCCCAGTGCCCTGGTATAACATCTTTAATAATGATCCCAGTGCCGTGCTTTACCTTCTTTAATAATTATCCTAGCACCCTGCTATAACATCTTTAATAATTATCCCAGTGCCCTGCTATACATTCTTTAATAATTATCCCAGTGCCCTGCTATAACATCTTTAATAATTATCCCAGTGCCCTGCTATAACATCTTTAATAATTATCCCAGTGCCCTGCTATACATCTTTAATAATTATCCCAGTGCCCTGCTATAACATCTTTAATAATTATCCCAGTGCCCTGCTATACCTTCTTTAATAATTATCCCAGTGCCATGCTATAACATCTTTAATAATTATCCCAGTGCCCTGCTAT
The DNA here is from genome assembly GCF_017639515.1 of Carcharodon carcharias. Taxonomy (NCBI): domain Eukaryota; kingdom Metazoa; phylum Chordata; class Chondrichthyes; order Lamniformes; family Lamnidae; genus Carcharodon; species Carcharodon carcharias. Next base: position 271,347,034 of record NC_054467.1, read on the forward strand.
ACCTTCTTTAATAATTATCCCAGTGCCCTGCTATAACATCTTTAATAATTATCCCAGTGCCCTGCTATAACATCTTTAATAATTATCCCAGTGCCCTGCTATGCCTTCTTTAATTAATATCCCAGTGCCCTGCTATTCCTTCTTTAATAATTATCCCAGTGCCCTGCTATAACATCTTTAATAATTATCCCAGTGCCCTGCTATAACATCTTTAATAATTATCCCAGTGCCCTGCTATACCTTCTTTAATAATTATCCCAGTGCCCTGCTATAACATCTTTAATAATTATCCCAGTGCCCTGCTATAACATCTTTAATAATTATCCCAGTGCCCTGCTATAACATCTTTAATAATTATCCCAGTGCCCAGCTATAACATCTCTAATAATTATCCCAGTGCCCTGCTATACCTTCTTTAATAATTATCCCAGTGCCCTGCTATAACATCTTTAATAATTATCCCAGTGCCCTGCTATACCTTCTTTAATAATTATCCCAGTGCCCTGCTATAACATCTTCAATAATTATCCCAGTGCCCTGCTATTCCTTCTTTAATACTTATCCCAGTGCCCTGCTATAACATCTTTAATAATTATCCCAGTACCCTGCTATAACATCCTTAATAATTATCCCAGTGCCCTGCTATTCCTTCTTTAATAATTATCCCAGTGCCCTGCTATAACATCTTTAATAATTATCACAGTGCCCTGCTATACCTTCTTTAATAATTATCCCAGTGCCCTGCTATACCTTCTTTAATAATTATCCCAATGCCCTGCTATAACTTCTTTAATAATTATCCCAGTGCCCTGCTATAACATCTTTAATAATTATCCCAGTGCCCTGCTATTCCTTCTTTAATAATTATCCCAGTGCCCTGCTATACATCTTTAATAATTATCCCAGTGCCCTGCTATTCCTTCTTTAATAATTATCCCAGTGCCCTACGATAACATCTTTAATAATTATCCCAGTGCCCTGCTATAACATCTTTAATAATTATCCCAGTGCCCTGCTATGCCTTCTTTAATAATTATCCCAGTGCCCTGCTATACCTTCTTTAATAATTATCCCAGTGCCCTGCTATAACATCTTTAATAATTATCCCAGTGCCCTGCTATACCTTCTTTAATAATTATCCCAGTGCCCTGCTATAACATCTTTAATAATTATCCCAGTGCCCTGCTATACCTTCTTTAATAATTATCCCAGTGCCCTGCTATAACATCTTTAATAATTATCCCAGTGCCCTGCTATACCTTCTTTAATAATTATCCCAGTGCCCTGCTATAACATCTTTAATAATTATCCCAGTGTCCTGCTATAACATCTTTAATAATTATCCCAGTGCCCTGGTATAACATCTTTAATAATTATCCCAGTTCCCTGCTATACATTCTTTAATAATTATCCCAAGACCCTGCTATACCTTCTTTAATAATTATCCCAGTGCCCTGCTATAACATCTTTAATAATTATCCCAGTGCCCTGCTATAACATCTTTAATAATTATCCCAGTGCCCTGCTATAACATCTTTAATAATTATCCCAGTGCCCTGCTATAACATTTTTAATAATTATCCCAGTGCCCTGCTATACCTTCTTTAATAATTATCCCAGTGTCATGCTATAATATCTTTAATAATTATCCCAGTGCCCTGCTATAACATCTTTAATAATTATCCCAGTGCCCTGCTCTAACAACTTTAATAATTATCCCAGTGCCCTGCTATACCTTCTTTAATAATTATCCCTGTGCCCTGCTATAACTTCTTTAATACTTATCCCAGTGCCCTGCTATACCTTCTTTAATAATTATCCCAGTGCCCTGCTATACCTTTTTTAATAATTATCCCAGTGTCATGCTATAATATCTTTAATAATTATCCCAGTGCCCTGCTATACCTTCTTTAATAATTATCCGAGTGCCCTGCTATACCTTCTTTAATAATTATCCCAGTGACATGCTATAACATCTTTAATAATTATCCCAGTGCCCTGCTATACCTTCTTTAATAATTATCCCAGTGCCCTGCTATAACATCTTTAATAATTATCCCAGTGCCCTGCTATAACATCTTTAATAATTATCCCAGTGCCCTGCTATAACATCTTTAATAATTATCCCAGTGCCCTGCTATACCTTCTTTAATAATTATCCCAGTGCCCTGCTATAACTTCTTTAATAATTATCCCAGTGCCCTGCTATACCTTCTTTAATAATTATCCCAGTGCCCTGCTATAACATCTTTAATAATTATCCCAGTGCCCTGCTATAACATCTTTAATAATTATCCCAGTGCCCTGCTATACCTTCTTTAATAATTATCCCAGTGCCCTGCTATACCTTCTTTAATAATTATCCCAGTGCCCTGCTATAACATCTTTAATAATTATCCCAGTGCCCTGCTATACCTTCTTTAATAATTATCCCAGTGCCCTGCTATAACATCTTTAATAATTATCCCAGTGCCCTGCTATACCTTCTTTAATAATTATCCCAGTGCCCTGCTATAACATCTTTAATAATTATCCCAGTGCCCTGCTATAACATCTTTAATAATTATCCCAGTGCCCTGCTATAACTTCTTTAATAATTATCCCAGTGCCCTGCTATAACATCTTTAATAATTATCCCAGTGCCCTGCTATACCTTCTTTAATAATTATCCCAGTGCCCTGCTATAACATCTTTAATAATTATCCCAGTGCCCTGCTATACCTTCTTTAATAATTATCCCAGTGCCCTGCTATACCTTCTTTAATAATTATCCCAGTGCCCTGCTATAACATCTTTAATAATTATCCCAGTGCCCTGCTATAACATCTTTAATAATTATCCCAGTGCCCTGCTATACCTTCTTTAATAATTATCCCAGTGCCCTGCTATACCTTCTTTAATAATTATCCCAGTGCCCTGCTATAACATCTTTAATAATTATCCCAGTGCCCTGCTATAACATCTTTAATAATTATCCCAGTGCCCTGCTATACCTTCTTTAATAATTATCCCAGTGCCCTGCTATACCTTCTTTAATAATTATCCCAGTGCCCTGCTATAACATCTTTAATAATTATCCCAGTGCCCTGCTATACCTTCTTTAATAATTATCCCAGTGCCCGCTATAACATCTTTAATAATTATGCCAGTGACCTGCTGTACCTTCTTTAATAACTATCCCAGTGCCCTGCTATACCTTCTTTAATAATTATCCCAGTGCCCTGCTATAACATCTTTAATAATTATCCCAGTGCCCTGCTATACCTTCTTTAATAATTATCCCAGTGCCCTGCTATAACATCTTTAATAATTATCCCAGTGCCCTGCTATACCTTCTTTAATAATTATCCCAGTGCCCTGCTATAACATCTTTAATAATTATCCCAGTGCCCTGCTATACCTTCTTTAATAATTATCCCAGTGCCCTGCTATACCTTCTTTAATAATTATCCCAGTGCCCTGCTATAACATCTTTAATAATTATCCCAGTGCCCTGCTATAACATCTTTAATAATTATCCCAGTGCCCTGCTATACCTTCTTTAATAATTATCCCAGTGCCCTGCTATACCTTCTTTAATAATTATCCCAGTGCCCTGCTATAACATCTTTAATAATTATCCCAGTGCCCTGCTATACCTTCTTTAATAATTATCCAGTGCCCTGCTATACCTTCTTTAATAATTATCCCAGTGCCCTGCTATAACATCTTTAATAATTATCCCAGTGCCCTGCTATAACATCTTTAATAATTATCCCAGTTCCCTGCTATACCTTCTTTAATAATTATCCCAGTGCCCTGCTATACCTTCTTTAATAATTATCCCAGTGCCCTGCTTTACCTTCTTTAATAATTATCCTAGCACCCTGCTATACCTTCTTTAATAATTATCCCAGTTCCTGCTATAACGTCTTTAATAATTATCCCAGTGCCCTGCTATACCTTCTTTAATAATTATCCCAGTGCCCTGCTAGAACATCTTTAATAATTATCCCAGTGCCCTGCTATACCTTCTTTAATAATTATCCAGTGCCCTGCTATCACATCTTTAATAATTGTCCCAGTGTCCTGCTATAACATCTTTAATAATTATCCCAGTGCCCTGCTATACCTTCTTTAATAATTATCCCAGTGCCCTGCTATAACATCTTTAATAATTATCCCAGTGCCCTGCTATAACATCTTTAATAATTATCCCAGTGCCCTGCTATAACATCTTTAATAATTATCCCAGTGCCCTGCTATACCTTCTTTAATAATTATCCCAGTGCCCTGCTATACCTTCTTTAATAATTATCCCAGTGCCCTGCTATAACATCTTTAATAATTATCCCAGTGCCCTGCTATAACATCTTTAATAATTATCCCAGTGCCCTGCTATACCTTCTTTAATAATTATCCCAGTGCCCTGCTATAACATCTTTAATAATTATCCCAGTGCCCTGCTATACCTTCTTTAATAATTATCCCAGTGCCCTGCTATAACATCTTTAATAATTATCCCAGTGCCCTGCTATACTTCTTTAATAATTATCCCAGTGCCCTGCTATACCATCTTTAATAATTATCCCAGTGCCCTGCTATACCTTCTTTAATAATTATCCCAGTGCCCTGCTATAACATCTTTAATAATTATCCCAGTGCCCTGCTATAACATCTTTAATAATTATCCCAGTGCCCTGCTATAACATCTTTAATAATTATCCCAGTGCCCTGCTATACATTCTTTAATAATTATCCCAGTGCCCTGCTATAACATCTTTAATAATTATCCCAGTGCCCTGCTATACATTCTTTAATAATTATCCCAGTGCCCTGCTATAACATCTTTAATAATTATCCCAGTGCCCTGCTATAACATCTTTAATAATTATCCCAGTGCCCTGCTATAACATCTTTAATAATTATCCCAGTGCCCTGCTATAACATCTTTAATAATTATCCCAGTGCCCTGCTATACCTTCTTTAATAATTATCCCAGTGCCCTGCTATAACATCTTTAATAATTATCCCAGTGCCCTGCTATACCTTCTTTAATAATTATCCCAGTGTCCTGCTATAACATCTTTAATAATTATCCCAGTGCCCTGGTATAACATCTTTAATAATTATCCCAGTGCCCTGCTATACCTTCTTTAATAATTATCCCAGTGCCCTGCTATACCTTCTTTAATAATTATCCCAGTGCCCTGCTATAACATCTTTAATAATTATCCCAGTGCCCTGCTATAACATCTTTAATAATTATCCCAGTGCCCTGCTATACCTTCTTTAATAATTATCCCAGTGCCCTGCTATAACATCTTTAATAATTATCCCAGTGCCCTGATATAACATCTTTAATAATTATCCCAGTGCCCTGATATAACATCTTTAATAATTATCCCAGTGCCCTGATATAACATCATTAATAATTATCCCAGTGCCCTGCTATACCTTCTTTAATAATTATCCCAGTGCCCTGCTATAACATCTTTAATAATTATCCCAGTGCCCTGCTATAACATCTTTAATAATTATCCCAGTGCCCTGCTATAACATCTTTAATAATTATCCCAGTGCCCTGCTATACCTTCTTTAATAATTATCCCAGTGCCCTGCTATAACATCTTTAATAATTATCCCAGTGCCCTGCTATAACATCTTTAATAATTATCCCAGTGCCCTGCTATACCTTCTTTAATAATTATCCCAGTGCCCTGCTATAACATCTTTAATAATTATCCCAGTGCCCTGCTATACCTTCTTTAATAATTATCCCAGTGCCCTGCTATACCTTCTTTAATAATTATCCCAGTGCCCTGCTATAACATCTTTAATAATTATCCCAGTGCCCTGCTATAACATCTTTAATAATTATCCCAGTGCCCTGCTATACCTTCTTTAATAATTATCCCAGTGCCCTGCTATAACATCTTTAATAATTATCCCAGTGCCCTGCTATAACATCTTTAATAATTATCCCAGTGCCCTGCTATAACATCTTTAATAATTATCCCAGTGCCCTGCTATACATCTTTAATAATTATCCCAGTGCCCTGCTATAACATCTTTAATAATTATCCCAGTGCCCTGCTATACATCTTTAATAATTATCCCAGTGCCCTGCTATAACATCTTTAATAATTATCCCAGTGCCCTGCTATAACATCTTTAATAATTATCCCAGTGCCCTGCTATAACATCTTTAATAATTATCCCAGTGCCCTGCTATAACATCTTTAATAATTATCCCAGTGCCCTGCTATACCTTCTTTAATAATTATCCCAGTGCCCTGCTATAACATCTTTAATAATTATCCCAGTGCCCTGCTATACCTTCTTTAATAATTATCCCAGTGCCCTGCTATAACATCTTTAATAATTATCCCACTGCCCTGCTTTAACATTTTTAATAATTATCCCAGTGCCCTGCTATACCTTCTTTAATAATTATCCAGTGCCCTGCTATAACATCTTTAATAATTATCCCAGTGCCCTGCTATAACATCTTTAATAATTATCCCAGTGCCCTGCTATAACATCTTTAATAATTATCCCAGTTCCCTGCTATACCTTCTTTAATAATTATCCCAGTGCCCTGCTATAACATCTTTAATAATTATCCCAGTGCCCTGCTATAACATCTTTAATAATTATCCCAGTGCCCTGCTATAACATCTTTAATAATTATCCCAGTGCCCTGCTATAACATCTTTAATAATTATCCCAGTGCCCTGCTATACCTTCTTTAATAATTATCCCAGTGCCCTGCTATAACATCTTTAATAATTATCCCAGTGCCCTGCTATACCTTCTTTAATAATTATCCCAGTGCCCTGCTATAACATCTTTACTAATTATCCCAGTGCCCTGCTATAACATCTTTCATAATTATCCCAGTGCCCTGCTATTACATCTTTAATAATTATCCCAGTGCCCTGCTATAACATCTTTAATAATTATCCCAGTGCCCTGCTATAACATCTTTAATAATTATCCCAGTGCCCTGCTATAACATCTTTAATAATTATCCCAGTGCCCTGCTATAACATCTTTAATAATTATCCCAGTGCCCTGCTATAACATCTTTAATAATTATCCCAGTGCCCTGCTATAACATCTTTAATAATTATCACAGTGCCCTGCTATAACATCTTTAATAATTATCCCAGTGCCCTGCTATACCTTCTTTAATAATTATCCCAGTGCCCTGCTATAACATCTTTAATAATTATCCCAGTGCCCTGCTATACCTTCTTTAATAATTATCCCAGTGCCCTGCTATAACATCTTTAATAATTATCCCAGTGCCCTGCTATAACATCTTTAATAATTATCCCAGTGCCCTGCTATAACATCTTTAATAATTATCCCAGTGCCCTGCTATAACATCTTTAATAATTATCCCAGTGCCCTGCTATAACATCTTTAATAATTATCCCAGTGCCCTGCTATACCTTCTTTAATAATTATCCCAGTGCCCTGCTATAACATCTTTAATAATTATCCCAGTGCCCTGCTTTACCTTCTTTAATAATTATCCCAGTGCCCTGCTATAACATCTTTAATAATTATCCCAGTGCCCTGCTATACCTTCTTTAATAATTATCCCAGTGCCCTGCTATAACATCTTTAATAATTATCCCAGTGCCCTGCTATACCTTCTTTAATAATTATCCCAGTGCCCTGCTATAACATCTTTAATAATTATCCCAGTGCCCTGCTATAACATCTTTAATAATTATCCCAGTGCCCTGATATAACTTCTTTAATAATTATCCCAGTGCCCTGCTATAACATCTTTAATAATTATCCCAGTGCCCTGCTTAACATCTTTAATAATTATCCCAGTGCCCTGCTATAACATCTTTAATAATTATCCCAGTGCCCAGCTATAACATCTTTAATAATTATCCCAGTGCCCTGCTATAACATCTTTAATAATTATCCCAGTGCCCTGCTATAACATCTTTAATAATTATCCCAGTGCCCTGCTATAACATCTTTAATAATTATCCCAGTGCCCTGCTATAACATCTTTAATAATTATCCCAGTGCCCTGCTATACCTTCTTTAATAATTATCCCAGTGCCCTGCTATAACATCTTTAATAATTATCCCAGTGCCCTGCTATAACATCTTTAATAATTATCCCAGTGCCCTGCTATAACATCTTTAATTATTATCCCAGTGCCCTGCTATACATCTTTAATAATTATCCCAGTGCCCTGCTATAACATCTTTAATAATTATCCCAGTGCCCTGCTATAACATCTTTAATAATTATCCCAGTGCCCTGCTATAACATCTTTAATAATTATCCCAGTGCCCTGCTATAACATCTTTAATAATTATCCCAGTGCCCTGCTATAACTTCTTTAATAATTATCCCAGTGCCCTGCTATACCTTCTTTAATAATTATCCCAGTGCCCTGCTATAACATCTTTAATAATTATCCCAGTGCCCTGCTATAACATCTTTAATAATTATCCCAGTGCCCTGCTATAACATCTTTAATAATTATCCCAGTGCCCTGCTATAACATCTTTAATAATTATCCCAGTGCCCTGCTATAACATCTTTAATAATTATCCCAGTGCCCTGCTATAACATCTTTAATAATTATCCCAGTGCCCTGCTATAACATCTTTAATAATTATCCCAGTGCCCTGCTATAACATCTTTAATAATTATCCCAGTGCCCTGCTATAACATCTTTAATAATTATCCCAGTGCCCTGCTATAACATCTTTAATAATTATCCCAGTGCCCTGCTATAACATCTTTAATAATTATCCCAGTGCCCTGCTATAACATCTTTAATAATTATCCCAGTGCCCTGCTATAACATCTTTACTAATTATCCCAGTGCCCTGCTATAACATCTTTAATAATTATCCCAGTGCCCTGCTATAACATCTTTAATAATTATCCCAGTGCCCTGCTATAACATCTTTAATAATTATCCCAGTGCCCTGCTATAACATCTTTAATAATTATCCCAGTGCCCTGCTATACCTTCTTTAATAATTATCCCAGTGCCCTGCTATAACATCTTTAATAATTATCCCAGTGCCCTGCTATAACATCTTTAATAATTATCCCAGTGCCCTGCTATAACATCTTTAATAATTATCCCTGTACCCTGATATAACTTCTTTAATAATTAGCCCAGTGCCCTGCTATAACATCTTTAATAATTATCCCAGTGCCCTGCTATACCTTCTTTAATAATTATCCCAGTGCCCTGCTATAACATCTTTAATAATTATCCCAGTGCCCTGCTATAACATCTTTAATAATTATCCCAGTGCCCTGCTATAACATCTTTAATAATTATCCCAGTGCCCTGCTATAACTTCTTTAATAATTATCCCAGTGCCCTGCTATAACATCTTTAATAATTATCCCAGTGCCCTGCTATACCTTCTTTAATAATTATCCCAGTGCCCTGCTATAACATCTTTAATAATTATCCCAGTGCCCTGCTATACCTTCTTTAATAATTATCCCAGTGCCCTGCTATAACATCTTTAATAATTATCCCAGTGCCCTGCTATAACATCTTTAATAATTATCCCAGTGCCCTGCTATAACATCTTTAATAATTATCCCAGTGCCCTGCTATGACATCTTTAATAATTATCCCAGTGCCCTGCTATACCTTCTTTAATAATTATCCCAGTGCCCTGCTATAACATCATTAATAATTATCCCAGTGCCCTGCTATACCTTCTTTAATAATTATCCCAGTGCCCTGCTATAACATCTTTAATAATTATCCCAGTGCCCTGATATAACATCATTAATAATTATCCCAGTGCCCTGCTATAACATCTTTAATAATTATCCCAGTGCCCTGCTATAACATCTTTAATAATTATCCCAGTGCCCTGCTATAACATCTTTAATAATTATCCCAGTGCCCTGCTATAACATCTTTAATAATTATCCCAGTGCCCTGCTATAACATCTTTAATAATTATCCCAGTGCCCTGCTATAACATCTTTAATAATTATCCCAGTGCCCTGCTATACCTTCTTTAATAATTATCCCAGTGCCCTGCTATAACATCTTTAATAATTATCCCAGTGCCCAGCTATAACATCTTTAATAATTATCCCAGTGCCCTGCTATAACATCTTTAATAATTATCCCAGTGCCCTGCTATACCTTCTTTAATAATTATCCCAGTGCCCTGCTATAACATCTTTAATAATTATCCCAGTGCCCTGCTATAACATCTTTAATAATTATCCCAGTGCCCTGCTATAACATCTTTAATAATTATCCCAGTGCCCTGCTATAACATCTTTAATAATTATCCCAGTGCCCTGCTATACCATCTTTAATAATTATCCCAGTGCCCTGCTATAACATCTTTAATAATTATCCCAGTGCCCTGCTATAACATCTTTAATAATTATCCCAGTGCCCTGCTATAACATCTTTAATAATTATCCCAGTGCCCTGATATAACATCTTTAATAATTATCCCAGTGCCCTGCTATAACATCTTTAATAATTATCCCAGTGCCCTGCTATAACATCATTATTAATTATCCCAGTGCCCTGCTATAACATCTTTAATAATTATCCCAGTGCCCTGCTATAACATCTTTAATAATTATCCCAGTGCCCTGCTATACCTTCTTTAATAATTATCCCAGTGCCCTGCTATAACATCTTTAATAATTATCCCAGTGCCCTGCTATAACATCTTTAATAATTATCCCAGTGCCCTGCTATAACATCTTTAATAATTATCCCAGTGCCCTGCTATACCTTCTTTAATAATTATCCCAGTGCCCTGCTATAACATCTTTAATAATTATCCCAGTGCCCTGCTATAACATCTTTAATAATTATCCCAGTGCCCTGCTATAACATCTTTAATAATTATCCCAGTGCCCTGCTATAACATCATTAATAATTATCCCAGTGCCCTGCTATACCTTCTTTAATAATTATCCCAGTGCCCTGCTATAACATCTTTAATAATTATCCCAGTGCCCTGCTATAACATCTTTAATAATTATCCCAGTGCCCTGCTATAACATCTTTAATAATTATCCCAGTGCCCTGCTATAACATCTTTAATAATTATCCCAGTGCCCTGCTATACCATCTTTAATAATTATCCCAGTGCCCTGCTATAACATCTTTAATAATTATCCCAGTGCCCTGCTATACATCTTTAATAATTATCCCAGTGCCCTGCTATAACATCTTTAATAATTATCCCAGTGCCCTGCTATAACATCTTTAATAATTATCCCAGTGCCCTGCTATAACATCTTTAATAATTATCCCAGTGCCCTGCTATAACATCTTTAATAATTATCCCAGTGCCCTGCTATAACATCTTTAATAATTATCCCAGTGCCCTGCTATAACATCTTTAATAATTATCCCAGTGCCCTGCTATAACATCTTTAATAATTATCCCAGTGCCCTGCTATAACATCTTTAATAATTATCCCAGTGCCCTGCTATAACATCTTTAATAATTATCCCAGTGCCCTGCTATAACATCTTTAATAATTATCCCAGTGCCCTGCTATAACATCTTTAATAATTATCCCAGTGCCCTGCTATAACATCTTTAATAATTATCCCAGTGCCCTGCTATAACATCTTTAATAATTATCCCAGTGCCCTGCTATACATCTTTAATAATTATCCCAGTGCCCTGCTATAACATCTTTAATAATTATCCCAGTGCCCTGCTATAACATCTTTAATAATTATCCCAGTGCCCTGCTATAACATCTTTAATAATTATCCCAGTGCCCTGCTATAACATCTTTAATAATTATCCCAGTGCCCTGCTATAACATCTTTAATAATTATCCCAGTGCCCTGCTATAACATCTTTAATAATTATCCCAGTGCCCTGCTATAACATCTTTAATAATTATCCCAGTGCCCTGCTATAACATCTTTAATAATTATCCCAGTGCCCTGCTATAACATCTTTAATAATTATCCCAGTGCCCTGCTATAACATCTTTAATAATTATCCCAGTGCCCTGCTATAACATCTTTAATAATTATCCCAGTGCCCTGCTATAACATCTTTAATAATTATCCCAGTGCCCTGCTATAACATCTTTAATAATTATCCCAGTGCCCTGCTATAACATCTTTAATAATTATCCCAGTGCCCTGCTATAACATCTTTAATAATTATCCCAGTGCCCTGCTATAACATCTTTAATAATTATCCCAGTGCCCTGCTATAACATCTTTAATAATTATCCCAGTGCCCTGCTATAACATCTTTAATAATTATCCCAGTGCCCTGCTATAACATCTTTAATAATTATCCCAGTGCCCTGCTATAACTTCTTTAATAATTATCCCAGTGCCCTGCTATAACATCTTTAATAATTATCCCAGTGCCCTGCTATAACATCTTTAATAATTATCCCAGTGCCCTGCTATACCTTCTTTAATAATTATCCCAGTGCCCTGCTATAACATCTTTAATAATTATCCCAGTGCCCTGCTATAACATCTTTAATAATTATCCCAGTGCCCTGCTATAACATCTTTAATAATTATCCCAGTGCCCTGCTATACCTTCTTTAATAATTATCCCAGTGCCCTGCTATAACATCTTTAATAATTATCCCAGTGCCCTGCTATAACATCTTTAATAATTATCCCAGTGCCCTGCTATAACATCTTTAATAATTATCCCAGTGCCCTGCTATAACATCTTTAATAATTATCCCAGTGCCCTGCTATAACATCTTTAATAATTATCCCAGTGCCCTGATATAACATCTTTAATAATTATCCCAGTGCCCTGCTATACCTTCTTTAATAATTATCCCAGTGCCCTGCTATAACATCTTTAATAATTATCCCAGTGCCCTGCTATAACATCTTTAATAATTATCCCAGTGCCCTGCTATAACATCTTTAATAATTATCCCAGTGCCCTGCTATAACCTTCTTTAATAATTATCCCAGTGCCCTGCTATAACATCTTTAATAATTATCCCAGTGCCCTGCTATAACATCTTTAATAATTATCCCAGTGCCCTGCTATAACATCTTTAATAATTATCCCAGTGCCCTGCTATAACATCTTTAATAATTATCCCAGTGCCCTGCTATACCTTCTTTAATAATTATCCCAGTGCCCTGCTATAACATCTTTAATAATTATCCCAGTGCCCTGCTATACCTTCTTTAATAATTATCCCAGTGCCCTGCTATAACATCTTTAATAATTATCCCAGTGCCCTGCTATACCTTCTTTAATAATTATCCCAGTGCCCTGCTATAACATCTTTAATAATTATCCCAGTGCCCTGCTATAACATCTTTAATAATTATCCCAGTGCCCTGCTATAACATCTTTAATAATTATCCCAGTGCCCTGCTATAACATCTTTAATAATTATCCCAGTGCCCTGCTATAACATCTTTAATAATTATCCCAGTGCCCTGCTATAACATCTTTAATAATTATCCCAGTGCCCTGCTATAACATCTTTAATAATTATCCCAGTGCCCTGCTATAACATCTTTAATAATTATCCCAGTGCCCTGCTATAACATCTTTAATAATTATCCCAGTGCCCTGCTATAACATCTTCAATAATTATCCCAGTGCCCTGCTATAACATCTTTAATAATTATCCCAGTGCCCTGCTATAACATCTTTAATAATTATCCCAGTGCCCTGCTATACCTTCTTTAATAATTATCCCAGTGCCCTGCTATAACATCTTTAATAATTATCCCAGTGCCCTGCTATAACATCTTTAATAATTATCCCAGTGCCCTGCTATAACATCTTTAATAATTATCCCAGTGCCCTGCTATACCTTCTTTAATAATTATCCCAGTGCCCTGCTATAACATCTTTAATAATTATCCCAGTGCCCTGCTATAACATCTTTAATAATTATCCCAGTGCCCTGCTATAATATCTTTAATAATTATCCCAGTGCCCTGCTATAACATCTTTAATAATTATCCCAGTGCCCTGCTATAACATCTTTAATAATTATCCCAGTGCCCTGCTATAACATCTTTAATAATTATCCCAGTGCCCTGCTATAACATCTTTAATAATTATCCCAGTGCCCTGCTATAACATCTTTAATAATTATCCCAGTGCCCTGCTATAACATCTTTAATAATTATCCCAGTGCCCTGCTATAACATCTTTAATAATTATCCCAGTGCCCTGCTATAACATCTTTAATAATTATCCCAGTGCCCTGCTATAACATCTTTAATAATTATCCCAGTGCCCTGCTATAACATCTTTAATAATTATCCCAGTGCCCTGCTATAACATCTTTAATAATTATCCCAGTGCCCAGCTATAACATCTTTAATAATTATCCCAGTGCCCTGCTATAACATCTTTAATAATTATCACAGTGCCCTGCTATAACATCTTTAATAATTATCCCAGTGCCCTGCTATACCTTCTTTAATAATTATCCAGTGCCCTGCTATAACATCTTTAATAATTATCCCAGTGCCCTGCTATAC
>NC_054467.1:271362040-271409540 GCF_017639515.1 Carcharodon carcharias
TGGGGGAGAGAGAGAGGGAATGGGGGAGAGAGAGAGAGAGGGAATGGGGGAGAGAGAGAGGGAATGACGAAGAGAGAGAGAGGGAATGGGGGAGAGAGAGAGAGGGAATGGGGAGAGAGAGAGAGGGAATGGGAGAGAGAGAGAGGGAATGGGGGAGAGAGAGAGAGAGGGAATGGTTGAGAGAGAGAGAGGGAATGGTTGAGAGAGAGAGAGGGAATGGTTGAGAGAGAGAGAGGGAATGGTTGAGAGAGAGAGAGGGAATGGATGAGAGAGAGAGAGAGAGGGAATGGATGAGAGAGAGAGAGAGAGGGAATGGATGAGAGAGAGAGAGAGAGGGAATGGATGAGAGAGAGAGAGAGAGGGAATGGATGAGAGAGAGAGAGACGGAATGGGGGAGAGAGAGAGAGACGGAATGGGGGAGAGAGAGAATGAATGGGGAGAGAGGAAATGGGGGAGAGAGAGCGAATGGGGGAGGGGAAGAGAGAGCGAATGGGGGAGAGAGAGAGAGAGGGAATGGGGTGAGAGAGAGGGAATGGGGAGAGAGAGAGGGAATGGGGGAGAGAGTGAGAGGGAATGGGGGAGAGAGAGAGAGAGGGAATGGGGGAGAGATAGAGGGAATGGGGGAGAGAGAGAGGGAATGGGGTAGAGAGAGAGGGAATGGGGGAGAGAGAGAGGGAATGGGGGAGAGAGAGAGGGAATGGGGGAGAGAGAGCGGGAATGGGGGAGAGAGAGAGGGAATGGGGGAGAGAGAGAGGGAATGGGGGAGAGAGAGAGGGAATGGGGGAGAGAGAGAGAGGGAATGGGGGAGAGAGAGAGAGGGAATGGGGGAGAGAGAGAGAGTGAGTGGGCGAGAGAGAGAGAGGGAATGGGGGAGCGAGAGAGAGGGAATGGGGGAGAGAGAGAGAGAGGGAATGGGGGAGAGAGAGAGAGAGGGAATGGGGGAGAGAGAGAGAGGGAATGGGGGAGAGAGAGAGAGGGAATGGGGGAGAGAGAGAGAGTGAGTGGGCGAGAGAGAGAGAGGGAATGGGGGAGAGAGAGAGAGAGGGAATGGGGGAGAGAGAGAGAGAGGGAATGGGGCAGAGAGAGAGAGAGGGAATGGGGGAGAGAGAGTGAGGGGGAATGGTTGAGAGAGAACGAATGGGGGAGAGAGAGAATGGGAATGATGGAGAGAGAGAGGGAATGATGGAGAGAGAGAGGGAATGATGGAGAGAGAGAGAGAGGGAATGGGGGAGAGAGAGAGAGAGGGAATGGGGAATAGAGAGAGAGGGAGGGAATGGGGGAGAGAGAGAGAGAGAGAGGGAATGGGGGAGAGAGAGAGGGAATGTGGGAGATAGAGAGAGAGAGGGAATGGTGGAGAGAGAGAGAGAGAGAGAGGGAATGGGGGAGAGAGAGAGAGAGGGAATGGTGGAGAGAGAGAGAGGGAATGGTGGAGAGAGAGAAAGCGAATGGGGGAGAGAGAGAGAGCGAATGGCGGAGAGAGAGGGGGAATGGGGAGAGAGAGAGAAAGAGGGAATGGGGGAGAGAGAAAGAGGGAATGGGGGAGAGAGAGAGAGAGGGAATGGGGGAGAGAGAGAGAGGGAATGAGGAGAGAGAGAGAGGGAAGGGGGAGAGAGAGACAGGGAATGGGGGAGAGAGAGAGAGAGGGAATGGGGAGTGAGAGAGAGGGAATGGGGAGAGAGAGAGAGAGGGATTGGGGAGAGAGAGAGAGAGGGAATGGGTGGAGAGAGAGAGAGGGAATGGGTGGAGAGAGAGAGAGGGAAGGGGGGGAGAGAGCGAGGGAATGGGGGAGAGAGAGCGAGGGAATGGGGGAGAGAGAGTGAGGGAATGGGGGAGAGTGAGAGATAGAGGGAATGGGGGAGAGAGAGAGAGGGAATTGGGAGAGAGGGGAAATGGGGGAGAGAGAGAGAGGAGAAATGGAGAGAGTAAGAGAGCGATTGAGGTAGAGAGGGAGAGTGAGTGTTTTTGTCGGGAGCAATGTTTGGTATTAGTTTAGTGTGATATTGTCTGGAGCAGTGTTGGGTTTTAGTGTAGTGTGTTATTGTCGGGAGCAGTGTTGGGTATTAGTGTAGTGTGTTATTGTCGGGAGCAGTGTTGGGTATTAGTGTAGTGTGTTATTGTCCAGAGAAGCGTTGGGTATTAGTGTAGTGTGTTAGTGTCGGGAGCAGTGTTGGGTATTAGTGTAGTTTGTTATTGTCGGGAGCAGTGTTGGGTATTAGTGTAGTGTGTTAGTGTCGGGAGCAGTGTTGGGTATTATTGTCGGGAGCAGTGTTGGGTATTAGTGTCGGGAACAGTGTTGGGTATTAGTGTAGTGTGTTATTGTCAGGAGCAGTGTTGGGTATTAGTGTAGTGTGTTAGTGCCGGGAGCAGTGTTGGTTTTTAGTGTAGTGTGTTATGGTCGGGAGCAGTGTTGGGTATTAGTGTAGTGTGTTAGTGTCAGGAGCAGTGTTGGGTATTAGTGTAGTGTGTTAGTGTCGGGTGTTAGTGTCGGGAGCAGTGTTGGGTATTAGTGTCGGGAGCAGTGTTGGGTATTAGTGTCGGGAGCAGTGTTGGGTATTAGTGTCTGGAGCAGTGTTGGGTATTAGTGTCGGGAGCAGTGTTGGGTATTATTGTCGGGAGCAGTATTGGGTATTCGTGTCACGAGCAGTGTTAGGTAGTAGTGTCGTGTGTTATTGTCTGGAGCAGTGTTGGGTATTAGTGTAGTGTGTTATTGTCGGGAGCAGCGTTGGGTATTAGTGTAGTGTGTTATTGTCGGGAGCAGTGTTGGGTATTAGTGTAGTGTGTTATTGTCGGGAGCAGTGTTGGGTATTAGTGTAGTGTGTTATTGTCGGGAGCAGTGTTGGGTATTAGTGTAGTGTGTTATTGTCGGGAGCAGTGTTGGGTATTAGCGTAGTGTGTTATTGTCGGGAGCAGTGTTGGGTATTAGTGTAGTGTGTTATTGTCGGAAGCAGTGTTTTGTATTAGTGTAGTGAGTTAGTGTCGGGAGCAGTGTTGGGTATTAGTGTCGGGAGCAGTGTTGGGTATTAGTGTCGGGAGCAGTGTTGGGTATTAGTGTCGGGAGCAGTGTTGGGTATTAGTGTCGGGAGCAGTGTTGGGTATTAGTGTCGGGAGCAGTGTTGGGTATTAGTGTCGGGAGCAGTGTTAGGTATTAGTGTCGGGAGCAGTGTTGGGTATTAGTGTCGGGAGCAGTGTTGGGTATTAGTGTCGGGAGCAGTGTTAGGTATTAGTGTCGGGAGCAGTGTTGGGTATTAGTGTCGGGAGCAGTGTTGGGTAATAGTGTAGTGTGTTAGTGTCGGGAGCAGTGTTGGGTATTAGTGTCGGGAGCAGTGTTGGGTATTAGTGTCGGGAGCAGTGTTGGGTATTAGTGTCGGGAGCAGTGTTGGGTATTAGTGTCGGGAGCAGTGTTGGGTAATAGTGTAGTGTGTTAGTGTCGGGAGCAGTGTTGGGTATTAGTGTCGGGAGCAGTGTTGGGTATTAGTGTAGTGTGTTATTGTCGGGAGCGGTGTTGGGTATTAGTGTAGTGTGTTATTGTCGGGAGCAGTGTTGGGTATTAGTGTAGTGTGTTATTGTTGGGAGCAGTGTTGGGTATTAGTGTAGTGTGTTATTGTTGGGAGCAGTGTTGGGTATTAGTGTCGGGAGCAGTGTTGGGTATTAGTGTAGTGTGTTATTGTCGGGAGCAGTGTTGGGTATTAGTGTAGTGTGTTATTGTCGCGAGCAGTGTTGGGTATTAGTGTCGGGAGCAGTGTTGGGTATTAGTGTAGTGTGTTAGTGTCGGGAGCAGTGTTGGGTATTTGTGTCGGGAGCAGTGTTGGGTATTTGTGTCGGGAGCAGTGTTGGGTATTAGTGTCGAGAGCAGTGTTGGGTATTAGTGTCGGGAGCGGTGTTGGGCATTAGTGTAGTGTGGTATTGTCGGTATTGGTGTTGGGTATTACTGTAGTGTGTTATTGTCGGGAACAGTGTTGGGTATTAGTGTAGTGTGTTATTGTCGGGAGCCGTGCTGGGTATTAGTGTAGTGTGTTATTGTCGGGAGCAGTGTTGGGTATTATTGTAGTGTGTTATTGTCGGGAGCAGTGTTGGGTATTATTGTAGTGTGTTATTGTCAGGAGCAGTGTTGGGTATTAGTGTAGTGTGTTATTGTCGGGAGCAGTGTTGGGTATTAGTGTAGTGTGTTACAGTCGGGAGCAGTGTTGGGTATTAGTGTAGTGTGTTATTGTCAGGAGCAGTGTTGGGTATTAGTGTAGTGTGTTATTGTCAGGAGCTGTGTTGGGTATTAGTGTAGTGTGTTACAGTCGGGAGCAGTGTTGGGTATTAGTGTAGTGTGTTATTGTCGGGAGCAGTGTTGGGTATTAGTGTAGTGTGTTAGTGTCAGGAGCAGTGTTGGGTATTAGTGTAGTGTGTTACAGTCGGGAGCAGTGTTGGGTATTAGTGTAGTGTGTTATTGTCGGGAGCAGTGTTGGGTATTAGTGTAGTGTGTTAGTGTCAGGAGCAGTGTTGGGTATTAGTGTAGTGTGTTACTGTCGGGAGCAGTGTTGGGTATTAGTGTAGTGTGTTATTGTCGGGAGCGGTGTTGGGAATTAGTGTAGCGTGTTAGTGTCGGGTATTAGTGTCGGGAGCAGTATTGGGTATTAGTGTCGGGAGCAGTGTTGGGTATTAGTTTCGGGAGCAGTGTTGGGTATTAGTGTCGGGAGCAGTGTTGGGTATTGGTGTCGGGAGCAGTGTTGGGTATTAGTGTCGGGAGCTGTGTTGGGTATTAGTGTCGGGAGCAGTGTTGGGTAATAGTGTAGTGTGTTATTGTCGGGAGCAGTGTTGGGTATTAGTGTAGTGTGTTATTGTCGGGAGCAGTGTTGGGTATTGGTGTCGGGAGCAGTGTTGGGTATTGGTGTCGGGAGCAGTGTTGGGTATTGGTGTCGGGAGCAGTGTTGGGTATTGGTGTCGGGAGCAGTGTTGGGTATTAGTGTCGGGAGCAGTGTTGGGTATTAGTGTCGGGAGCTGTGTTGGGTATTAGTGTCGGGAGCAGTGTTGGGTATTAGTGTCGGGAGCAGTGTTGGGTATTAGTGTCGGGAGCTGTGTTGGGTATTAGTGTCGGGAGCTGTGTTGGGTATTAGTGTCGGGAGCTGTGTTGGGTATTAGTGTCGGGAGCTGTGTTGGGTATTGGTGTCGGGAGCAGTGTTGGGTATTAGTGTCGGGAGCTGTGTTGGGTATTGGTGTCGGGAGCAGTGTTGGGTATTGGTGTCGGGAGCAGTGTTGGGTATTGGTGTCGGGAGCAGTGTTGGGTATTGGTGTCGGGAGCAGTGTTGGGTATTGGTGTCGGGAGCAGTGTTGGGTATTGGTGTCGGGAGCAGTGTTGGGTATTGGTGTCGGGAGCAGTGTTGGGTATTGGTGTCGGGAGCAGTGTTGGGTATTGGTGTCGGGAGCAGTGTTGGGTATTGGTGTCGGGAGCAGTGTTGGGTATTGGTGTCGGGAGCAGTGTTGGGTATTAGTGTCGGGAGCAGTGTTGGGTATTGGTGTCGGGTATTGGTGTCGGGAGCAGTGTTGGGTATTGGTGTCGGGAGCAGTGTTGGGTATTGGTGTCGGGAGCAGTGTTGGGTATTGGTGTCGGGAGCAGTGTTGGGTATTGGTGTCGGGAGCAGTGTTGGGTATTGGTGTCGGGAGCAGTGTTGGGTATTAGTGTCGGGAGCAGTGTTGGGTATTGGTGTCGGGTATTGGTGTCGGGAGCAGTGTTGGGTATTGGTGTCGGGTATTGGTGTCGGGAGCAGTGTTGGGTATTGGTGTCGGGAGCAGTGTTGGGTATTGGTGTCGGGAGCAGTGTTGGGTATTGGTGTCGGGAGCAGTGTTGGGTATTGGTGTCGGGAGCAGTATTGGGTATTGGTGTCGGGTGCAGTGTTGGGTATTGGTGTCGGGAGCAGTGTTGGGTATTGGTGTCGGGAGCAGTGTTGGGTATTGGTGTCGGGAGCAGTGTTGGGTATTGGTGTCGGGAGCAGTGTTGGGTATTGGTGTCGGGAGCAGTGTTGGGTATTAGTGTCGGGAGCAGTGTTGGGTATTGGTGTCGGGAGCAGTGTTGGGTATTAGTGTCGGGAGCAGTGTTGGGTATTAGTGTCGGGAGCAGTGTTGGGTATTGGTGTCGGGAGCAGTGTTGGGTATTGGTGTCGGGAGCAGTGTTGGGTATTGGTGTCGGGAGCAGTGTTGGGTATTGGTGTCGGGAGCAGTGTTGGGTATTGGTGTCGGGAGCAGTGTTGGGTATTGGTGTCGGGAGCAGTGTTGGGTATTGGTGTCGGGAGCAGTGTTGGGTATTGGTGTCGGGAGCAGTGTTGGGTATTAGTGTCGGGAGCTGTGTTGGGTATTGGTGTCGGGAGCAGTGTTGGGTATTGGTGTCGGGAGCAGTGTTGGGTATTGGTGTCGGGAGCAGTGTTGGGTATTGGTGTCGGGAGCAGTGTTGGGTATTGGTGTCGGGAGCAGTGTTGGGTATTGGTGTCGGGAGCAGTGTTGGGTATTGGTGTCGGGAGCAGTGTTGGGTATTGGTGTCGGGAGCAGTGTTGGGTATTGGTGTCGGGAGCAGTGTTGGGTATTGGTGTCGGGTATTGGTGTCGGGAGCAGTGTTGGGTATTGGTGTCGGGAGCAGTGTTGGGTATTGGTGTCGGGAGCAGTGTTGGGTATTGGTGTCGGGAGCAGTGTTGGGTATTGGTGTCGGGAGCAGTGTTGGGAATTAGTGTCGGGAGCAGTGTTGGGAATTAGTGTAGTGTGTTAGTGTCGGGAGCAGTGTTGGGTATTAGTGTCGGGAGCAGTGTTGGGAATTAGTGTAGTGTGTTAGTGTCGGGAGCAGTGTTGGGTATTGGTGTCGGGAGCAGTGTTGGGTATTAGTGTCGGGAGCAGTGTTGGGTATTGGTGTCGGGAGCAGTGTTGGGTATTGGTGTCGGGAGCAGTGTTGGGTATTGGTGTCGGGAGCAGTGTTGGGTATTAGTGTCGGGAGCAGTGTTGCGTAATAGTGTAGTGTGTTATTGTCGGGAGCGGTGTTGGGTATTAGTGTAGTGTGTTATTGTCGCGATCAGTGTTGGGTATGGGTGTAGTGTTATTGTCGGGAGTGGTGTTGGGTATTAGTGTAGTGTGTTAGTGTCAGGAGCAGTGTTGGGTATTAGTGTAGTGTGTTAGTGTCGGGAGCAGTGTTGGGTTTTAGTGTAGTGTGTCATTGTCGGGAGTGGTGTTGGATATTAGTGTAGTGTGTTATTGTTGGGAGCAGTGTTGGGAATTAGTGTAGTGTATTATTGTCAGGAGCAGTGTTGGGTATTAGTGTAGTGTGTTAGTGTCGGGAGCAGTGTTGGGTATTAGTGTAGTGTTAGTGTCGGGAGCAGTGTTGTGTATTAGTGTAGTGTGTTAGTGTCGGGAGCAGTGTTGGGTTTTAGTGTAGTTTGTTATTGTTGGGAGCAGTCTTGGGTTTTAATGTAGTGTGTTATTGTCGGGAGCGGTGTTGTGTATTAGTTTAGTGTGTTAGTGTCAGGAGCAGTGTTGGGTATTAGTGTAGTGTGTTAGTGTCGGGAGCAGCGTTGGGTATTAGTGTAGTGTGTTAGTGTCGGGGCAGTGTTGGGTTTTAGTGTAGTGTGTTATTGTCGGGAGCAGTGTTGGGTATTAGTTTAGTGTGTTATTGTCGGGGGCAGTGTTGGGTATTAGTTTAGTGTGTTATTGTTGGAAGCAGTGTTGGGTATTAGTTTAGTGTGTTATTGTCGGGAGCAGTGTTGGGTATTAGTGTAGTGTGTTATTGTTGGGAGCAGTGTTAGGTATTAGTGTAGTGTGTTAGTGCTGGGAGCAGTGTTGGTTTTTAGTGTAGTGTGTTATTGTCGGGAGCAGTGTTGGGTATTAGTGTAGTGTGTTTGTGTCTGGAGCAGTGTTGGGTATTAGTGTCGTGTGTTAGTGTCGGGAGCAGTGTTGGGTTTTAGTGTAGTGTGTTAGTGTCGGGAGCAGTGTTCGGTATTAGTTTAGTGTGTTATTGTCGGGAGCAGTGTTGGGTATTAGTGTCGGGAGCAGTGTTGGGAATTAGTGTAGTGTGTTATTGTCGGGAGCGGTGTTGGGTATTAGTGTAGTGTGTTATTGTCGGGAGCAGTGTTGGGTATTAGTGTAGTGTGTTATTGTCGGGAGCAGTGTTGGGTATTACTGTAGTATGTTATTGTTGGGAGCAGTGTTGGGTATTAGTGTAGTGTGTTATTGTCGGGAGCAGTGTTGGGTATTAGTGTAGTGTGTTATTGTCGGGAGCAGTGTTGGGTATTAGTGTAGTGTGTTATTGTCGGGAGCGGTGTTGGGTATTAGTGTAGTGTGTTAGTGTCGGGAGCAGTGTTGGGTATTAGTGTAGTGTGTTAGTGTCGGGAGCAATGTTGGGTATTAGCGTAGTGTGTTAGTGTCGGGAGCAATGTTGGGTATTAGCGTAGTGTGTTAGTGTCGGGAGCAGTGTTGGGTATTAGTGTAGTGTGTTAGTGTCGGGAGCAGTGTTGGGTATTAGTGTAGTGTGTTAGTGTCGGGAGCAATGTTGGGTATTAGTGTAGTGTGTTAGTGTCGGGAGCAGTGTTGGGTATTAGTGTAGTGTGTTAGTGTCGGGAGCAATGTTGGGTATTAGCGTAGTGTGTTAGTGTCGGGAGCAGTGTTGGGTATTAGTGTAGTGTGTTAGTGTCGGGAGCAGCGTTGGGTATTAGCGTAGTGTGTTATTGTCGGGAGCAGTGTTGGGTATTAGTGTAGTGTGTTATTGTCGGGAGCAGTGTTGGGTATTAGCGTAGTGTGTTATTGTCGGGAGCAGTGTTGGGTATTAGTGTAGTGTGTTAGTGTCGGGAGCAGTGTTGGGTATTAGTGTCGGGAGCAGTGTTGGGTATTAGTGTAGTGTGTTATTGTCGGGAGCAGTGTTGGGTATTAGTGTAGTGTGTTAGTGTCGGGAGCAGTGTTGGGTATTAGTGTCGGGAGCAGTGTTGGGTATTAGTGTAGTGTGTTAGTGTCGGGAGCAGTGTTGGGTATTAGTGTCGGGAGCAGTGTTGGGTATTAGTGTAGTGTGTTATTGTCGGGAGCAGTGTTGGGTATTAGTGTAGTGTGTTAGTGTCGGGAGCAGTGTTGGGTATTAGTGTCGGGAGCAGTGTTGGGTATTAGTGTAGTGTGTTATTGTCGGGAGCGGTGTTGGGTATTAGTGTAGTGTGTTAGTGTCGTTAGCGGTGTTGGGTATTAGTGTAGTGTGTTAGTGTCGTTAGCGGTGTTGGGTATTAGTGTAGTGTGTTATTGTCGGGAGCAGTGTTGGGTATTAGTGTAGTGTGTTATTGTTGGGAGCAGTGTTGGATATTAGTGTAGTGTGTTAGTGTCGGGAGCAGTGTTGGGTATTAGTGTAGTGTGTTATTGTTGGGAGCAGTGTTGGATATTAGTGTAGTGTGTTAGTGTCGGGAGCAGTGTTGGGTATTAGTGTAGTGTGTTATTGTTGGGAGCAGTGTTGGGTATTAGTGTAGTGTGTTATTGTTGGGAGCAGTGTTGGGTATTAGTGTCGGGAGCAGTGTTGGGTTTTAGTGTCGTGAGCAGTGTTGGGTATCAGTGTAGTGTGTTATTGTCGGGAGCAGTGTTGGGTATTAGTGTAGTGTGTTATTGTCGGGAGCAGTGTTGGGTATTTTTGTAGTGTGTTATTGTCGGGAGCAGTGTTGGGTATTAGTGTCGGGCATTCGTCTCCGTTGCAGTGTTGTGTTGGGCATTAATGTTGGTAAAAGCAAAATACTGTGGATGTTGGAATTCCAACACAAATGAAAGTACCTGGAAAATCTCAGCAGGTCTGGCAGGATCTGCGGCTAGGAACACAGTTAACGTTTTGAGTCCATTTGTCTCTTCAACAGAACTAAGTATTGCCGATAATTGCTCAGATATAACATCCTTTGACCTATTAATATTGATGAATCATCTCTCTGACTATCTTATCCTCCACTTGCTGCTTCCACTTTGCAGCGCTGTCTCGTGTGGTTTGACACCTCCCACCCCTGCAAACACAGTTCTCTCTTTCTCTCGTTATTAACCATTGGTGTCCTTTCTTTGCAGTCAAACAATAGCAGAATGAGTGGTGAGACAGGAGCCGGGAAACCCCTGAAGGTGGGCTCACGTGTGGAAGTTATCGGGAAGGGGCACCGGGGCACTGTTGCTTATGTGGGTGCCACTATGTTTGCCTCTGGGAAATGGGTTGGAGTGATTCTGGATGACGCCAAGGGTAAAAATGATGGAACAGTGCAAGGCAAGAGATACTTCACCTGTGAGGAGAGTCATGGCATCTTCGTACGCCAGTCGCAGGTAAAGTGTTACCGAATCCTGACCTGGAGGTGGGACGGCATTGCAGGAGACATTGAGTGTGCTGGATGTTTGGGTGCTTGGGTTTGTATTTGGTGGTGTGGTTGGACTGGTACTGGGTGTGGATTTTGTGTTGGGATGGTGTGGAGTGGCTGCTGTATGTGATGGGGGTGTTTTGGTATTTGGTTTGCGGAGAGATTGGGAGGTGTGCTTGTCGGGATATGTTGGTGTTTTGGGGTTGGTATTCAGAGGAGCCAGGTGTTGTGATGTTTCAGGTTTGGGATTTTGGAGTTGCTGATGTTGGTTTTTTCTGGTTTGGGTTGTTAGGTTTTTGGGGACCTGTTCTTTAGGTTTTTGGGGTTTGGGTCTTTATGTTTTTGAGGTTCAGGATGATGTTTTTTGGGTTTCAGCACATTGGTTTTTTGGGTTTCAGCACTTTGATTTTTTGGGTTCTGGACATTGGGTTTTTGGGTTTCAGCACGTTTTTTTGGGGTTCTGGACATTGGGTTTTTGGGTTTCAGCACGCTGCTTTTTTGGGGTTCTGGACATTGGGTTTTTGGGTTTCAGCACGTTGCTTTTTTGGGGTTCTGGACATTGGGTTTTTGGGGTTCTGGACATTGGGTTTTTGGGGTTCTGGACTTTGGGTTTTTGGGGTTCTGGGCATTTGGTTTTTGGGGTTCTGGATGTTGGGTTTTTTGATGGTTTGGGGCATTGGGTTTCTAGGGTTCGAGAAGTCGGGTTTCTGGGGTTCGGGATGTTGTGGTTTGAGACATCAGGTTTGGCCAATTGGGTTTTTGTGGTCAGGATGGTGGGGTTCTGGACCTTAGATTTTTAGGGTTAGTCACATCGAGTTTTGGGGGTTTGGCATGTTTTTTGGGGTCTGGTGGGTTGGTTTTTTGGGGGTTCAGGACATTGAGTTTGAGATTCAGGGTATTGAGCTCTTTTGGGTTCATGGTGTTTGCATTTGGGATGTAGGGTTTTGGGGGTTCATGGTATTGGGCTTTTGGTGTTCAGGACATTAGGGTTTTGGGGTTCAGGGTGTTGTGGCTCAGCATTCGGGGTGTTGGGTTTTTGGGGTGTGGGAGTTGGTTTTTTGGGGATCAGAACATTGGTTTGGGCGTTTCTGGGGTTCAGGACATTGAGTATTTGGGGTTTCAGGGCATTGGTTTTTTGGGGTTTGGGGCGATGGGTTTTTGGGGGTGTGGGGCGTTGGGTTTTTTGGGGTTTGGAGCATTGGGCCATTGGGGTTTGGGTAGATGGGTTTTTGGGGGTGTGGGGCGTTGGGTTTTTTGGGGTTTGGGGCGATGGGTTTTTTGGGTTTTGGGGCATTGCGTTTTTGGGGTTTGGGGCGTTGGGTTTTTGGGGTTTGGGGCATTGGGGTTTTTGGGGTGTGGGGCATTGGGTTTTTTGGGGTGTGGGACGTTGGGTTTTTTGGGGTGTGGGGCATTGGGGTTTTTGGGGTGTGGGGTGATGGGGTTTTTGGGGTGTGGGGCGATGGGGTTTTTGGGGTGTGGGGCGATGGGGTTTTTGGGGTGTGGGGCGATGGGGTTTTTGGGGTGTGGGGCGATGGGGTTTTTGGGGTGTGGGGCGGTGGGGATTTTGGGGTTTGGGTCGATGGGTTTTTTGGGGTGTGGGGCATTGGGTTTTTTGGGGTGTGGGGCGTTGGGTTTTTTGGGGTGTGGGGCATTGGTTTTTTTGGGGTGTGGGGCGTTGGGTTTTTTGGGGTGTGGGGCGTTGGGTTTTTTGGGGTGTGGGGCGTTGGGTTTTTGGGGTTTGGGGCAATGGGTTTTTGGGGGTGTGGGGCGTTGGGTTTTTTGGGGTTTGGGGCGATGGGTTTTTTGGGGTGTGGGGCGTTGGGTTTTTTGGGGTGTGGGGCGTTGGGTTTTTGGGGTTTGGGGCAATGGGTTTTTGGGGGTGTGGGGCGTTGGGTTTTTTGGGGTTTGGGGCGATGGGTTTTTTGGGGTGTGGGGCGTTGGGTTTTTTGGGGTGTGGGGCGTTGGGTTTTTGGGCGATGGGTTTTTGGGGGTGTGGGGCGTTGGGTTTTTTGGGGTTTGGGGCGTTGGGTTTTTTGGGGTTTGGGGCGTTGGGTTTTTTGGGGTTTGGGGCGTTGGGTTTTTTGGGGTTTGGGGCAATGGGTTTTTTGGGGTGTGGGGCGTTGCGTTTTTTGGGGTTGGGGCGTTGGGTTTTTTGGGGTTTGGGGCGTTGGGTTTTTTGGGGTGTGGGGCGTTGGGTTTTTTGGGGTGTGGGGCGTTGGGTTTTTTGGGGTGTGGGGCGTTGGGTTTTTTGGGGTGTGGGGCGTTGGGTTTTTTGGGGTGTGGGGCGTTGGGTTTTTTGGGGTGTGGGGCGTTGGGTTTTTTGGGGTGTGGGGCGTTGGGTTTTTTGGGGTGTGGGGCGTTGGGTTTTTTGGGGTTTGGGGCGTTGGGTTTTTTGGGGTTTGGGGTGTTGGGTTTTTTGGGGTGTGGGGCGTTGGTTTTTTTGGGGTTTGGGGCGTTGGGGTTTTTGGGGTGTGGGGCATTGGGGTTTTTGGGGTGTGGGGCATTGGGGTTTTTGGGGTGTGGGGCATTGGGGTTTTTGGGGTGTGGGGCATTGGGGTTTGGAGCATTTGGTGCATTGGGGTTTGGGGCATTGGGTTTTTGAGGTTTGGGGCATTGGGTTTTTGGGGTTTGGGGCATTGGATTTTTGGGGTTTGGGCATTGGATTTTTGGGGTTTGGGGCATTGGATTTTTGGGGTTTGGGCATTGGATTTTTGGGGTTTGGGCATTGGATTTTTGGGGTTTGGGGCATTGGATTTTTGAAGTTTGGGACATTGGATTTTTGGGGTTTGGGCATTGGATTTTTGGGGTTTGGGGCATTGGATTTTTGGGGTTTGGGCATTGGATTTTTGGGGTTTGGGGCATTGGATTTTTGGGGTTCAGACTGTTGGGTTTGCGGTTTTGGGATTTGGGGTGTTGCATTTTTGGGGTTTTGGGGCAGTGGTTGTTTGGGTTTTGGGGTTTGGCCCATTGGTTTTTATGGGTTCAGGCCGTTTGGGGTTTGGGACGTTGGTTTTTTTGGGTTCGGGTGTTGATGGTTTTTTGGGATTCGGGTGTTGATGTTTTTGGAGTTCGGGTGTTGGGTTTTGGGGGTAGGGTGTTTGGGGTTTTGGGGGTCCGGGCATTGGTTTTTGGGGGTAGGGTGTTGGGTGTTTTGGGGTTCGGGTTTTTGGTTTTGGGAGTTCAGGTTTTGGGCGTTCGGGTGTTGGGTTTTGGGCGTTCGGGTGTTGGGTTTTGGGCGTTCGGGTGTTGGGTTTTGGGCGTTCGGGTGTTGGGTTTTGGGCGTTCGGGTGTCGGGTTTTGGGCGTTCGGGTGTCGGGTTTTGGGCGTTCGGGTGTCGGGGATTGGGCGTTCGGGTGTCGGGGTTTGGGCGTTCGGGTGTCGGGGTTTGGGCGCTCGGGTGTCGGGGTTTGGGCGTTCGGGTGTCGGGTTTTGGGCGTTCGGGTGTCGGGGATTGGGCGTTCGGGTGTCGGGGTTTGGGCGTTCGGGTGTCGGGGTTTGGGCGTTCGGGTGTCGGGGTTTGGGCGTTCGGGTGTCGGGTTTTGGGCGTTCGGGTGTCGGGTTTTGGGCGTTCGGGTGTCGGGGATTGGGCGTTCGGGTGTCGGGGTTTGGGCGTTCGGGTGTCGGGGTTTGGGCGTTCGGGTGTCGGGGTTTGGGCGTTCGGGTGTCGGGGTTTGGGCGTTCGGGTGTCGGGGTTTGGGCGTTTGGGTGTCGGGGTTTTGGGCGTTTGGGTGTCGGGGTTTTGGGCGTTTGGGTGTCGGGGTTTGGGGCGTTCGGGTGTCGGGGTTTTGGGCGTTCGGGTGTCGGGGTTTTGGGCGTTCGGGTGTCGGGGTTTGGGCGTTCGGGTGTCGGGGTTTGGGCGTTCGGGTGTCGGGGTTTTGCGTTCGGGTGTCGGGGTTTTGCGTTCGGGTGTCGGGGTTTTGCGTTCGGGTGTCGGGGTTTTGGGCGTTCGGGTGTCGGGGTTTTGGGTGTTTGGGTGTCGGGGTTTTGGGCGTTCGGGTGTCGGGCGTTCGGGTGTTGGGTTTTGGGCGTTCGGGTGTTGGGTTTTGGGCGTTCGGGCGTTGGGTTTTGGGCATTTGGGCATTGGGTATTGGGCGTTCGGGCATTGGGTTTTGGGCGTTTGGGCGTTCGGATGTTGTGTATTTTGGGGTTCAGTGTGTTGGGTTTTGGGGGTTCTAGTGTTGGTTTTTGGGGGTAGGATGTTTGTTTTTGGGGATTCGGGTGTTGGGTGTTTTGGGGTTCGGGGTGTTTGGTTTGGGGCTTGGGATGTTGGGTTTGCGGGGTGCAGGCTCTGTTGTTTTGATTTGAAGGGGTGGGGTGTCAGTGGTTGGAGATTGTCAATGTTTGGGTGGATTTTTAATTTGTTTCAGATCCAGCTCGTCGAGGATGGCGCTGACACCACTTCCCCTGATACCCCACAGGAACCATTGTCTTCAAAGCTTCCCAAGCGAGGTAGGGGATCCTGATTCATTAGGAAGCATGAGCTTGTTGTCTCTGCGGTGAAACAAGCCAGTCAGCCGCACACCGCCATCACTGGCTAAATCTGTGGAGAACTGATTCGGTGAGGGAGCACAGACTATCCAAAAACCCTGAGGTGAATGTGCAGCAGAGGGGCATACATTGGAGGCAGTGGGCATCGAGAGAGTTATTCAGGGTAAATGGATAGAAATTAGAATGCAGAAACAAGGCAGAGGACCCATTCACTCTTAGATAGATTAAACAGGTTGGCTCTATAGATATGGGAGTTGAGAAGAATGAGAGATGATCTTGTTGAACCATCTAAGATTCTGAGGGGGTTTAACAGGTTTGATACTGAGGGGATGTTCACTCTCATGGGAGAAACGAGAACGAGGGGGAACAGGTTCAAAATAAGGACTCTCCCCATTGAAGATGGAGATGAGGAGGAATTTCATCTCTCAGGGTTGTCAGTGTGTGGAATTCTCTTCCCCAGAGAGCAGGGGAGGCTGTCTCAGTGAATATATTCAAGGCTGAGTTAGACTGATTTCTGATCGACAAGGGAGTCAAGTGTCCAGCTATAACCTTCTTAATGATCAATTCTAACATCTTCCTCACGACAGACGTCAAGATAACTGGCCTATAATACCAAGTCTAATGTAACCTGCTCTCTGGTTGGCCCCAGAATGTGCTGCTCGAAGAAACAATCTTGAAAGCATTCTCCACATCCAGGCTACTCCTGCCAATCTGATATTTCCAGTTTATATGTAGATAAAAGTCAGCCGTGATTATTACTTGGAGACTAGTGCTCTGCTCCTTTCCTTCTGGGGCCTCTTTCTGATTCCTGACTTTGTCCCTGCCTAAGACTTGCTCCTGGGGCTTCTTTCTGTCCTACTCGCTGGTTTGGGACCTCTCCCTCCTTGTCCCCATCCCGTGTCTTGCTCCCTGGATTCAGCTCAGTGCTCCTTCGGTTCAGGTCACCTGACCTGCAGTTTCACTTTGCGTCTGCATAGGTGCAGCCATTTCCTGGCTAACGCATTCCTAGGAGACCCAAGCTCCTGACCTGCCACTGCTGATTTAAAATTTCACAGCTGTTTTAATGAAGTTTCTCATCTTGTCCTGAATGACCGTAATTCTGAGACTGTGTCCTGGGCTCTAGACTCTCCAGCATTTACCCTGTCAGTCCCCTTCAGTGAGATCACCTATTCTTCTGAACTCCAGAGACCCTAGGCCCCTTGTAGGACAACACTCTTACCTGAGGAATCAGTCTAGTGAAGCTTTGTTGAACCTCCTCCAAGGCACATATACCCTTCCTCTGGTACCGAGACCAAAGCTGTCTGCAGTATTCTAGGTGGGATCCAACTGAAGCCCAATAGAATTGCAGCAAGACAACTTTAGCTGTCTTGCAATGGGGCCCGATTTGCCCTTTCTAATATGCCTTTCTAATTGCTTGCTGCATCTACCGGAATACTTCCTGACATGAACTGGGGTTGTTGTGACCCGGTTCGGGATCAGTGACTTTTTGTTTAAAGCGGACAAAGTTTGAAATTCCAGTTACCCAGGAAGAAAATGAAGCCACGCGATTCCACAGGTCTAAACAAAATCAACTTCACTGTACAAAGCTAGAAAAGCAAAACCATCTACAATATCTATCAGACACTCTTAACATTCAGGGTTAACATGAGTCACCTGGTAGGACAGAACCTGAGTATTGCTGAAAAAAGAGACATGTCAGAGCTTTTCATCTTGCACTCATCAGGACATCAACAAGAATACCAAATATAAGGGGAAAACAACAATTTATACTGTCTGTGAAGAGAGTGCTGATTGTTAGGCAAGTGGACTCTGGTACAGGCTTTGTCATGGAGAATGCACCAATTGATGGCAACTGACAGTTAACTGACAAGAATTGTTTGATATTTAAACCAGGCTGCTTGGCCCTGATTGGTCAAGGCATTGCCCTGAGGAATGAGTCAACAAATGGCTGTCACTTATTTTGTTTAGCTGAAACAGTGTGTGTAGATGCTCTTTCTGCTTGCAAAGAGCAGCGCCTGTGTATTTATGTATAGCTTCCGTACATGCAGATGTGTTGTTATGATCCCAGCTGATGTTACTACTGGACAAGCCAGATCCCAGGGTGGAGCCCAGCTTGATAGATCCTAACTTTTATGTTTTGTTTAGAAATGTGGAGAGCAGCTACTGAAGAGTCACAGGAGTCAGCTAATGAACTTTTAACAAGAGAATAAAACATTAAACAAGCAAGAAAGGATTAAATATATTACAATTCTCCTTCACCCACAACTATACCTTTACAGACAGGTACAGATTTGTAAGGATAACACAAGTTACAAGAGCTATCTTATACTCTTGAAGTAAGTACATAGTCCATGTAAACCAATAGGTGACCTATGGTCAGACACACCACACTGTGAAACCAAGTGACAGATGCCACCCCAAACAGAGGCTGTGGATCCCTCATCTACTCCCCAAGACGCTTGTCACACTGTCAGTCAACCGGTCTGACTGGTTTTTCTGTGTTTCACATGGGGGTTTCCAATGTCCACTCTCTTAGAACCTGCTTTGGAATCTTCTCCCAAACAACACTTTCTCTTGGTTGCCTTCCACAAGGGTCCACATCTTGGGTTTTGAACTCTTCATCCGGTGTTCCTGCCCCTTAGATCACCACATGCATTCAAGTTTTGCCTTCCATGCACCCTCTCTCAGGTACTCAGACGTGCCAACAGGACACCATTGCTTCACAGGCCCACAGTAAAGAGTTACAGATCTTCGCTGTCTCCGTGGATCTTCTAGCTTCTCACGAGCCTATTTTGCTTTAAGTCTGTGCCCTGCAGCTTTCTCTTATAAACTTGGAACCTCCCTCTGCTCCTCATTCTTAACTTCTCTTAATAGGACCTTTTCCAAATTCCTGTTCTTTTCCTTTAGCTAGAGGGCCTTCTTGGGACCCCTCCTTTCTGTCCCACTCCTTGGCTTTGGGACCTTTTAGTTACTTTGGGAAATCTGCTCTATGCAGTTTGTGCAGTTCCCTCCTGCTGTGTTCAGCTCCTCCTGGTTTCAACTGAAGTGAAATTGCTTTTCAGTTTTCCTATCTCTGTGGCTCCCTGTCTTTGGGCCCCTGTTCAGCAACAGTACAGTTTTTTTTCCTACCTCATGTTTGTTTTAGCTTCCCTTCAAGAGTCATAAAACCTCACTAGAATGCAGGCATCTTTTAAAGTAAAGGCAAAGCTCAAATTCCCCTATCCTATATATAAAGAAAACTTCTGAGGGGAGGGAACCACCATCTGTGGTTAACTAGGGATGTTAAGGAAAGAATGAAACTTAAGGAAAAGGCATACGACTCTGCAAAAATGATTGGGCAGAATATAAAGAACAGCAGAGAATGACTAAAAAGTTAATGAGGAGAAAGAAGTTAGACGATAAGAGGAAGCTAGCAAGAAATGTAAAAACAGACAGTGTCCCACAGGGGTCTGTACTGGGGCCTCAACTCTACAGTTTACATCAATGACTTAGATGAGGGGAGTGAAGACATGGTAACTAAATTTGCAGATGACGCAAAGATAGGTAGGAAAGTATGTTTGGAAGAGGACATGAGGAGGTTGCAGATGGATATAGATAGGCTGAGTGACGGGGCAAAGATCTGGCAAATGGAGTTTAATGTGGGAAAATGTGAAGTTGTTCACTTTGGCAGGAAGAACAAAAAAGCAGAGTATTACTTAAATGGAGAACAGCTGCATAATTCTGAGGTGTAGAGGGATCTAGGTGTTCTAGTACATGAGTCACAAAAAGTTAGTATGCAGGTACAGCAAGTAATTAAGGTGAATGGAATACCATCCTTTATTATGAGAGGAATTGAACATAAAAGTAAGGATGTTATGCTTCAGTTATACAGGGCATTGGTGAGACCGCACCTCGAATACTGTGGGCAGTTTTGGTCTCCTTATTTAAGGAAGGATGTAAATGTGTTGGAGACGGTTCAGAGGAGGTTTACTAGATTGATACCTGGAATGAGTGGGTTGTCTTATGAGGAAAGGTTGGACAGACTGGGCTTGTTTCCACTGGAGTTTAGAAGAGTGAAGGGTGATTTGATTGAAGTTATACAAGATCCTGAACGGCCTTGACAAGGTGGATGTGGGAAGGATGTTTCCTCTTGTGGGTGAGTCCAGAACTAGGGGGCAGTGTTTGAAATTAGGGGTCATCCTTTTAGGACAGAGATGAGGGGAAATTTTTTCTCTGAGGGTTGTGCGACTTTGTAACTCTCTGTCTCAGAAGGTGGTGGAGGCGGGGACATTGAATATTTTTAAGGCAGAGGTAGATAGATTCTTGTTAGGGAAGGGAATCAAAGCTTATCGGGGATAGATGGGAATGTGGAAATTGAAACACAAGAAGATCAGCCATGATCTTAGTGAATGGTGGAGCAAGCTCGAGGGGCTGAATGGTCTACTCCTGTTCCTATTTCTTATGTTATATTCTTATGATGTGCTCGGTGCTGATGCGCTGGGGACTGGTGCATTGTGTGGTCTGACGCACTGGGTGCCATGACAACCCAATACATTGCCTCCCTGGTGCCTGGGTCAAGGATGTCACAGAACAGCTGCAGGACATTGCGAAGGGGGAGGGCGAACAGTCAGAGGTCGTGGTTCACATTGGTACCAAGGACATAGAAAGAGGGCTGAGGTCCTGCAACAAGAATTTAGGGAGCTACGGACACAGTGGGCTGAAGGGCCTGTTTCCGTGCTGCATAACTGTATGACTCTGGGTGCTGAACAGTGCACCCCTGTACTGGCCGTGGGCGCACCAAGAGCATAGTGGAGTGGGGTAAAACGAGATTCTCTGGTAAATTAACTACAAATGGGTTTGAACTGTTGTGGGAAAATCCCACATTTCAGGTTTAGAATCATCTTCTTAAGTAACTGTAAATCAATCTTAGTTATTGACCTTTCTTTATTTTTTGCAGAGATGACTGAGACTCCTAAAAGCAGCAAACTGGTGAGTCGAGTGGATAATGAGGAATTGCTGCTGTTGTAAGGCAAATCTTTCCTTTGACACAGTCTAGGTGTCCCTAATCCAGCTACACCACATCGCTGCACACACTACTGAGAGAAAACCCCTATAGAAAGGGACCTTCCTGCACATTGGGAGACAGACCAATCCCCGGTTATTGATGGTAAAGACAGTCCTGGAACCGGTAATCCCTGTCCGCTCCTTCGTTAGGATGTCAGCCCATCATACTTCAAAAATTCCTGCGTCCACTGCAGGAGAGGCCTGAGGAGGCAAAGAGCATCACACACTGCACAGTCCCTTAGTGCTCCAGCATCCCAGTCAGCCTCACCCCCAGAGCCCGCGTTCCCGCTCCCGCCTCACCCCCAGAGCCCGCGTTCCCGCTCCCGCCTCACCCCCAGAGCCCGCGTTCCCGCTCCCGCCTCACCCCCGGAGCCCGCGCTCCTGCTCCCGCCTTCCCCCAGAGCCCGCGCTCCCGCTCCCGCCTTCCCCCAGAGCCCGCGCTCCTGCTCCCGCCTTCCCCCAGAGCCCGCGCTCCCGCTCCCGCCTTCCCCCAGAGCCCGCGCTCCTGCTCCCGCCTTCCCCCAGAGCCCGCGCTCCTGCTCCCGCCTTCCCCCAGAGCCCGCGTTCCCGCCTTCCCCCAGAGCCCGCGCTCCTGCTCCCGCCTTCCCCCGGAGCCCGCGCTCCCGCTCCCGCCTTCCCCCAGAGCCCGCGCTCCTGCTCCCGCTCCCGCCTTCCCCCAGAGCCCGCGCTCCCGCTCCCGCCTTCCCCCAGAGCCCGCGCTCCCGCTCCCGCCTTCCCCCAGAGCCCGCGCTCCTGCTCCCGCCTTCCCCCAGAGCCCGCGCTTCTGCTCCCGCCTTCCCCCAGAGCCCGCGTTCCCGCCTTCCCCCAGAGCCCGCGCTCCTGCTCCCGCCTTCCCCCGGAGCCCGCGCTCCCGCTCCCGCCTTCCCCCAGAGCCCGCGCTCCTGCTCCCGCTCCCGCCTTCCCCCGGAGCCCGCGCTCCCGCTCCCGCCTTCCCCCGGAGCCCGAGCCCCCGCTCTCTCCTTCCCCCGGAGCCCGCGTTCCCGCTCCCGCCTTCTCCCGGAGCCCGCGTTCCCGCTCCCGCCTTCCCCCAGAGCCCGCGTTCCCGCTCCCGCCTTCCCCCAGAGCCCGCGTTCCCGCTCCCGCCTTCCCCCAGAGCCCGCGCTCTTGCTCCCGCCTTCCCCCAGAGCCCGCGCTCTTGCTCCCGCCTTCCCCCGGAGCCCGCGTTCCTGCCTTCCCCCAGAGCCCGCGCTCCTGCTCCCGCTCCCGCCTTCCCCCAGAGCCCGCGTTCCCGCTCCCGCCTTCCCCCAGAGCCCGCGCTCTTGCTCCCGCCTTCCCCCAGAGCCCGCGCTCTTGCTCCCGCCTTCCCCCAGAGCCCGCGCTCCTGCTCCCGCCTTCCCCCAGAGCCCGCGTTCCTGCCTTCCCCCAGAGCCCGCGCTCCTGCTCCCGCCTTCCCCCGGAGCCCGCGCTCCTGCTCCCGCCTTCCCCCGGAGCCCGCGCTCCCGCTCTCTCCTTCCCCCGGAGCCCGCGTTCCCGCTCCCGCCTTCTCCCGGAGCCCGCGTTCCCGCTCCCGCCTTCTCCCGGAGCCCGCGCTCCCGCTCTTTCCTTCCCCCGGAGCCAGCGATCCCGCTCTCTCCTTCCCCCGGAGCCAGCGATCCCGCTCTCTCCTTCCCCCGGAGCCAGCGATCCCGCTCTCTCCTTCCCCCGGAGCCCGCGTTCCCGCTCTCTCCTTCCCCCGGAGCCCGCGTTCCCGCTCTCTCCTTCCCCCGGAGCCCGCGTTCCCGCTCTCTCCTTCCCCCGGAGCCCGCGTTCCCGCTCTCTCCTTCCCCCGGAGCCCGCGTTCCCGCTCTCTCCTTCCCCCGGAGCCCGCGTTCCCGCTCCCGCCTTCCCCCGGAGCCCGCGCTCCCGCTCTCTCCTTCCCCCGGAGCCCAAGCCCCCCCTCCCGCTCTCTCCTTCCCCCGGAGCCCGCGTTCCCGCTCTCTCCTTCCCCCGGAGCCCTCGTTCCCGCTCTCTCCTTCCCCCGGAGCCCGCGTTCCCGCTCTCTCCTTCCCCCGGAGCCCGCGTTCCCGCTCTCTCCTTCCCCCGGAGCCCGCGTTCCCGCTCTCTCCTTCCCCCGGAGCCCGCGTTCCCGCTCTCTCCTTCCCCCGGAGCCCGCGTTCCCGCTCTCTCCTTCCCCCGGAGCCCGCGCTCCCGCTCTCTCCTTCCCCCGGAGCCCGCGCTCCCGCTCTCTCCTTCCCCCGGAGCCCAAGCCCCCCCTCCCGCTCTCTCCTTCCCCCGGAGCCCGCGTTCCCGCTCCCGCCTTCCCCCGGAGCCAGCGTTCCCGCTCTCTCCTTCCCCCGGAGCCAGCGTTCCAGCTCTCTCCTTCCCCCGGAGCCCGCGCTCCCGCTCTCTCCTTCCCCCGGAGCCCGCGCTCCCGCTCTCTCCTTCCCCTGGAGCCCGCGTTCCCGCTCCCGCCTTCTCCCGGAGCCCTCGTTCTCGTTCCCGCTCCTGCCTTCTCCCGGAGCCCGCGCTCCCGCTCTCTCCTTCCCCCGGAGCCCGCGCTCCCGCTCTCTCCTTCCCCCGGAGCCCGCGCTCCCGCTCTCTCCTTCCCCCGGAGCCCGCGCTCCCGCTCTCTCCTTCCCCCGGAGCCCGCGCTCCCGCTCTCTCCTTCCCCCGGAGCCCGCGCTCCCGCTCTCTCCTTCCCCCGGAGCCCGCGCTCCCGCTCTCTCCTTCCCCCGGAGCCCGCGCTCCCGCTCTCTCCTTCCCCCGGAGCCCGCGCTCCCGCTCTCTCCTTCCCCCGGAGCCCGCGCTCCCGCTCTCTCCTTCCCCCGGAGCCCGCGCTCCCGCTCTCTCCTTCCCCCGGAGCCCGCGCTCCCGCTCCCACTCTCGCTCCCGCCTCACCCCCGGAGCCCGCGCTCCCGCTCTCTCCTTCCCCCGGAGCCCGAGCTCCCGCTCTCGCCGCTGGAGTCCGCTCTCCTGCTCCTGATCGCTCGCGCTCTCGCACCCCTCTGATTCTGGCTCTTCATCTCTGATTTAAAATGAATTTTTGATCTGTCATCAGCTGCTCTTACTGGAAGAGAAACCCAAACTTTGCCACCATCCCTGTGTTGAACTGATTCCTAATTGCAATCCTGAAGTGATTGCCTCTCATTTTTTGACTATGAACTGAATCCTGGATTTCTCAAACAGCCTGTATAGTTCCAGAGTAAAATCCTACAGGAGATGCTTGACACTTGTAATAAAAACTGGAAATGCTGTTAGTATTTGTGGGGAGAAAAAGAGTTAACGTTCAGACTCTGACCCTTCAAAAACTGAGTGAATGTTTCAGATTGATGACACACATTGCGAGGATTCAGATGAAAGATTATGAAACTGAAACATTAACCTAGTCTCTCTGCATAGAAACCACCTGACCTGCTGAGCATTTCCTGCTGTTTAAAGCCAGAATAATTTCACCCTCGCTCTACTTTATCTGTTCCCGTAATTGCCTTGAAAACTTTAATCAAACTGCCCCTTAATCTTCGGAACTGCGGAGATGACAAATACCTCGAGTACACCTCGGAATATGCTACTCTTGTCTTCTCTATTTCGTGTTGTCTCTTGTTCTGCCCAGGCTGATTTTACATCTGCATTTTCTGAGCATGCATGGTTTCTCTCTACACTCCTCCTTATTCCGCTCTTAAAGAGCAGCAAACTTCCCTCCCCAAAACCCTTAGTCCCCTCACCCTGCTCGAGACTGTCGAGTGTCCCTCCCTCCCCTCAATCCTCTCCCTCCCCTCATTCCCCTCACCCTGCTCGAGACTGTCGAGTGTCCCTCCCTCCCCTCAATCCTCTCCCTCCCCTCAGTCCCCTCACCCTGCTCGAGACTGTCGAGTGTCCCTCCCTCCCCTCAATCCTCTCTCTACCTTCAGTCCACTCACCCTGTTCAGTACACACGGGACTGTCGAGTTTCCCTCCCTCCCCTCAATCCCCTCTCTCCCCTCAGTCTCCTCACCCTGTTCACTACACTGGAGACAGTCATGAGTCCCTGCCTCTCCTTTGCATTGGAACTCCCTCCCTAACAGCAGTGTGCATGTTCCCATATCACTGCAGCTCCCCAGAACCTTCTCCAGGGTGATGAGAGATGAGCAAAGCTCTTGCCAGTGACACATCCCTTGAATGAGTAAAAATGTGCAAATCAGGAAAGTACTGATCACAGTGATATTAACCTCTGTCTTTTAATCTTTAACCTCTGCCTTTTAACCTTTAACCTCTGTCTTTTAACCTTTAACATTCATGCAGCGCGGAACAAAGCCTAAAAAGGTGGTGCATGTTGGTGTCTGTGTCTGTTGGTCTGCTGCTATCGCATGAGCACGTTCCTGGGCATGTTCATTACTGCTCCCATTCTCCACTCTAACCCCGTGTCGTGTTGCTGTGACCAGATATTGCTCACATTTCCCATTGCCCTCACATTCAGCTACCCAGGCGGATGGATATCTCAGTCACACTGTGTGTGTAGTCCCTGGGGTGGATGGATATCACAGTCACGCAGTGTGCACGTAGTCCCTGGGGTGGATGGATATCTCAGTCACGCTGTGTGCACGTAGTCCCTGGGCTGGATGGATATCTCAGTCACGCTGTGTGCACGTAGTCCCTGGGGTGGATGGATATCTCAGTCACGCAGTGTGTGTAGTCCCTGGAGTGGATGGATATCTCAGTCACGCTGTGTGTGTAGTCCCTGGGGTGGATGGATATCTCAGTCACGCTGTGTGCACGTAGTCCCTGGAGTGGATGGATATCTCAGTCACGCTGTGTGTGTAGTCCCTGGGGTGGATGGATATCTCAGTCACACTGTGAATGCGTAGTCCCTGGGGCGGATGGATATCTCAGTCACACTGTGTGCGTAGTCCCTGGGGTGGATGGATATCTCGTTCACACTGTGAGTGCGTAGTCCCTGGGGCGGATGGATATCTCGGTCACGCTGTGTGTGTGTGTAGTCCCTGGGGTGGATGGATATCTCTGTGACGCTGTGTGTGTGTAGTGCCTGGGGCGGATGGATATCTCGGTCACATTGTGTGTGTGTGTAGTCCCTGGGGTGGATGGATATCTTGGTCATGCTGTGTGTGTGTAGTCCCTGGGGTGGATGGATATCTTGGTCACACTGTGTGTGTAGACCATGGGGTGGATGGATATCTTGGTCATGCTGTGTGTGTGTAGACCCTGGGATGGATGGATATCTCGGTCACGCTGTGTGTGTAGTCCCTGGGGCGGATGGATATCTCAGTCACGCTGTGAGTGCGTAGTCCCTGGGGCGGATGGATATCTCAGTCACACTGTGTGTGTAGTCCCTGGGGTGGATGGATATCTTGGTCATGCTGTGAGTGCGTAGTCCCTGGGGCGGATGGATATCTCAGTCACACTGTGTGTGTAGTCCCTGGGGCGGATGGATATCTCAGTCACACTGTGTGTGTAGTCCCTGGGGTGGATGGATATCTCAGTCACACTGTGTGTGTAGTCCCTGGGGTGGATGGATATCTTGGTCATGCTGTGAGTGTGTAGTCCCTGGGGCGGATGGATATCTCAGTCACACTGTGTGTGTAGTCCCTGGGGCGGATGGATATCTCAGTCACACTGTGTGTGTAGTCCCTGGGGTGGATGGATATCTTGGTCATGCTGTGAGTGTGTAGTCCCTGGGGCGGATGGATATCTTGGTCACGCTGGGTGTGTAGTCCCTGGGGCGGATGTATATCTCAGTCACGCTGTGTGTGTAGTCCCTGGGGTGGATGGATATCTTGGTCATGCTGTGAGTGCGTAGTCCCTGGGGCGGATGTATATCTCAGTCACACTGTGTGTGTAGTCCCTGGGGTGGATGGATATCTCAGTCACACTGTGTGTGTTGTGTCAGTCTTATCCACTGTTAGGTTTGCCGGGGGATATAGAGGACTGGGGGATCTACTGGGAAAGTAGAGGACTGAGATCAACTGGGAACGTAGAGGAGTGAGAGATCAACTGGGAATGTAGAGGACTGAGAGATCAACTGGGAACGTAGAGGACTGAGAGATCAACTGGGAATGTAGAGGACTGAGAGATCAACTGGGAATGTAGAGGACTGAGAGATCTAGTAACGTAGAGGACTGAGATCAACTGGGAACGTAGAGGACTGAGAGATCTACTGGGAACGTAGAGGTTCTGAGAGATCTACTGGGAACGTAGAGGACCGAGTGATATACTGGGGACGCGGAGGACCGAGAGATCCACTGGGGACATGGAGGACCGAGAGATCCACTGGGGACGTGGAGGACCAAGAGATCAACCAGGGACGTGGAGGACCAAGAGATCAACCGGGGACGTGGAGGACCGAGCGATCTACCGGGGACGTGGAAGACCGGGTGATCTACCGGGGACGTGGAGGACCAGGCGATCTACTGGGGAGATGGAGGACTGTGGGGAGAGTACTGTAGTTGTAGTGCAAATGCAGAAGATGGGGTGAACAGCTGGAAATGCTGATGTCTGTGGGATCCATTGGGAATGTGGAGGACTTGGGGGGAGGCGCGTTGTCCACTGGGAATCTTGAAGACCAGTTGGGGGAATCCACTGGGAATGCAGATGACCAGGGTTGGTTGATCCACTGGGAATATAGAGGAGCGGGACAGGTTGATCCACTGGGAATGTAGTCGAGTGGGGCAGGGTGATCCACTGGGAATGTAGTCGAGCGGGACAGGTTGATCCATTGGGGATGTAGTCGAGTGGGGCCGGGTGATCCACTGGGAGTGTAGTCGAGCGGGACAGGTTGATCCACTGGGGATGTAGTCAGGTGGGGCCAGGTGATCCACTGGGAATGTAGAGGAGCGGGGCAGGGTGATCCACTGGGGATGTAGTCGAGTGGGGCCGGGTGATCCACTGGGAGTGTAGTCGAGCGGGACAGGTTGATCCACTGGGGATGTAGTCAGGTGGGGCCGGGTGATCCACTGGGAATGTAGAGGAGCGGGGCAGGGTGATCCACTGGGGATGTAGAGGAGCGGGGCAGGGTGATCCACTGGGGATGTAGAGGAGTGAGACAGGGTGATCCACTGGGATGTGGATGAGCGGGGCAGGGTGATCCACTGGGAATACAGTGGCGTGGGGCAGGGTGATCCACTGGGAATGTAGAGGATCAGGGTGGGGTAATCCACTGGGAATGTAGAGGAGCGGAGCGGAGTGATCCACTGGGAGTGTAGTCGAGCGGGACAGGTTGATCCACTGGGGATGTAGTCAGATGGGGCCGGGTGATCCACTGGGAATGTAGAGGAGCGGGGCAGGGTGATCCACTGGGGATGTAGAGGAGCGAGACAGGGTGATCCACTGGGATGTGGATGAGCGGGGCAGGGTGATCCACTGGGAATACAGTGGCGTGGGGCAGGGTGATCCACTGGGAATGTAGAGGATCAGGGCAGGGTGATCCACTGGGAATGTAGAGGAGCAGGGCGGGGTAATCCACTGGGAATGTAGAGGAGCGGAGCGGAGTGATCCACTGGGAATGTAGAGGAGCGGGGTGGGGTGATCCACTGGGAATGTAGAGGAGCAGGGTGGGGCGATCCACTGGGAATGTAGAGGAGCAGGGCTGGGTGATCCACTGGGGATGTAGAGGAGCGGGGCGGGTAATCCACTGGGGATGTAGCGGGGCGGGTGATCCACTGGGGATGTAGAGCGGGGTGGGGTAATCCACTGGGGATGTAGAGGAGCGGGGCGGGTAATCCACTGAGGATGTAGCGGGGCGGGGTGATCCACTGGGGATGTCGAGGAGCGCGGGGATCCACTGGGAACATAGCGGGGCGGGGTAATCAACTGGGGATGTAGAGGAGCGGGGCGGGTAATCCACTGGGGATGTAGAGGAGCGGGGCGGGTAATCCACTGGGGATGTAGAGGAGCGGGGCGGGGTAATCCACTGGGGATGTAGAGGAGCGGGGGGATCCACTGGGAACATAGTGGGGCGGGGTAATCAACTGGGAATGTAGAGGAGCGGGGCGGGATAATCCACTGGGGATGTGGAGGAGCGGGGCGGGATAATCCACTGGGAACGTGGCGGGGTGATCCACTGGGGATGTAGAGGAGCGGGGCGGGGTGATCCACTGGGGATGTAGAGGAGCGGGGCGGGGTGATCCACTGGGAATGTAGAGGAGCAGGGCGGGGTGATCCACTGGTAATGTAGTGCAGGGCGGGGTGATCCACTGGGAATGCAGAGGAGCAGGGTGGGGTGATCCACTGGGAATGTAGAGGAGCGGGGCGGGTAATCCACTGGGGATGTAGAGGAGCGGGGCGGGTAATCCACTGAGGATGTAACGGGGCGGGGTGATCCACTGGGGATGTAGAGGAGCGGGGTGGGGTAATCCACTGGGGATGTAGCGGGGCGGGGTGATCCACTGGGGATGTAGAGGAGCAGGGCGGGGTGATCCACTGGGGATGTAGAGGAGCGGGGCGGGGTGATCCACTGGGGATGTAGAGGAGCGGGGGGGATCCACTGGGAACGTAGCGGGGCGGTGTAATCAACTGGGAATGTAGAGGAGCGGGGTGGGGTAATCCACTGGGGATGTAGAGGAGCGGGGCGGGGTAATCCACTTGGAACGTGGCCTGGTGATCCACTGGGAATGTAGAGGAGCGGGGCGGGGTAATCCACTGGAGATGTAGAGGAGCGGGCGGGTAATCCACTGGGGATGTAGCGGGGTGGGGTGATCCACTGGGGATGTAGCGGGGTGGGGTGATCCACTGGGGATGTAGAGGAGTGGGGCGGGGTAATCCACTGGGGATGTAGAGGAGCGGGGGGATCCACTGGGAACATAGTGGGGCGGGGTAATCAACTGGGAATGTAGAGGAGCGGGGCGGGGTAATCCACTGGGGATGTAGAGGAGCGGGGCGGGTAATCCACTGGGGATGTAGAGGAGCAGGGCGGGATAATCCACTGGGAACGTGGCGGGGTGATCCACTGGGAATGTAGAGGAGCGGGGCGGGGTAATCCACTGGGGATGTAGAGGAGCAGGGCGGGGTGATCCACTGGGAACGTGGCGGGGTGATCCACTGGGAATGTAGAGGAGCGGGGCGGGGTAATCCACTGGGGATGTAGAGGAGCAGGGCGGGATAATCCACTGGGAACGTGGCGGGGTGATCCACTGGGAATGTAGAGGAGCGGGGCGGGGTAATCCACTGGGGATGTAGAGGAGCAGGGCGGGGTGATCCACTGGGGATGTAGAGGAGTGGGGCGGGGTAATCCACTGGGGATGTAGAGGAGCGGGGCGGGATAATCCACTGGGAACGTGGCGGGGTGATCCACTGGGAATGTAGAGGAGCGGGGCGGGGTAATCCACTGGGGATGTAGAGGAGCAGGGCGGGGTGATCCACTGGGGATGTAGAGGAGCGGGGCGGGGTGATCCACTGGGAATGTAGAGGAGCAGGGCGGGGTGATCCACTGGTAATGTAGAGCAGGGCGGGTGATCCACTGGGAATGTAGAGGAGCAGGGTGGGGTGATCCACTGGGAATGTAGAGGAGCAGGGCGGGGTGATCCACTGGGGATGTAGAGGAGCGGGGCGGGGTGATCCACTGGGAATGTAGAGGAGCAGGGTGGGGTGATCCACTGGGAATGTAGAGGAGCAGGGCGGGGTGATCCACTGGGGATGTAGAGGAGCGGGGCGGGGTGATCCACTGGGAATGTAGAGGAGCAGGGCGGGGTGATCCACTGGGAATGTAGAGGAGCAGGGCGGGTGATCCACTGGGAATGTAGAGGAGCAGGGTGGGGTGATCCACTGGGAATGTAGAGGAGCAGGGCGTGGTGATCCACTGGGAATGCTTTCTCAAATCTGCACAGAACAGCTTTTGAAACTATAAATCACCCAGTGTAATCTTTTATTTTTGCATCCTTGGATGTACTGCTGATCCTGGGACAGGATCAAACTGGCAGCTATATTTCACCATCTTCCCTGTAGGATTACAATCCTATCCGTAGCCAACGTTAGATTGTATGAGAGGTTTAAAGACTACGTTGGGGTGGACCACACCGTTAGGAATACAGTTCTGAGTATACCAGAAGGCTAGAGGAGCGAGTGGCCTTGACAGCATTTCAGCAGAGAGGGATCTTCACAGGAGGATTGAGCAGACAGGCTAGAGTTCACAGGGACTGATGAGAAATGGGTTCTGACCACAGGTTAAAGCTCAGTGACTGAGTCCAGCGCTACATAAGCAGCTACATTCAGACATAAACACCAGGCAAAACAAAATGTCCGGAAAAGACAATGAGAGTGCAACTGACTGAGAGGCAGCAAGGAATCCAGTGCCAAAGCCCCCATATGGGAGCTTCCTTCAGAATGTCCTCATGTTGCTTGCATGCATGCCTCTGCTTCCATCTCTGC
This sequence comes from Carcharodon carcharias, assembly GCF_017639515.1. Lineage (NCBI taxonomy): Eukaryota > Metazoa > Chordata > Chondrichthyes > Lamniformes > Lamnidae > Carcharodon > Carcharodon carcharias. The sequence goes on from NC_054467.1 coordinate 271,392,178, forward strand.
TACATTCATCACACTGACGGAAGCTTATATGTTGTACTAGGCAATGACTTGTATTCATGTAATCTCAATGATCCTTGGCAGACATTCTGCAAGCTGCTGACTGAACAAATGCAAGTAGCTGGAGTGAATGAGAGTGGCTGGAGAGACGCCAATCTGAGTTCACAATATCCCACATTGTCCTTGTCCATAAGGGGTTAATGCAGAGAGAGAGAGAATGGTGGGGACAATCTGAGTTCACTACAGCCCACAGTGTCCCTGTCCATAAGGGGTTAATGCAGAGAGAGAGGATGGTGGGGGCAATCTGAGTTCACTCTCACTCCCTGTAACACACACACACACAATTGAAAAGCAGAACCTGAAGAGCAGTAATCCCAGGATTATTCCCAGTGCCATGTGCTAGTGAACATAAGAATAGGAAGGTATTGCAGTTCGACACGTGGCTGGAGGAAGAAGGGCTTTAGATTCTGAGGCATTGGGATCAGTTCTGGGACAGGTGGGAAATGTACAAGAAAGATGAGTTACACCTTAACAGGACTGGGACTAATGTCCTCCTGGGGAGGTTTGCTAGTGCTGCTGGGGAGGGTTTAAACTGGATTGGCTGGGGGATGGCAACCTGAGGGGAAATTCAGAGTGCAGAGGAGAAAAACTGGCAGTGGGAAGTAGTGAAGTATCAACTGATGACCGGGATATATCAGAGAGTAGTATTAAGGTAGACACAATACCTGGAGAGTTTGATAGAATTAGAGTGGGCAACAGTAAGTCATTCAATGGGTTCAGAATAAGGGTGAGAATATAAAAGCCTAAATCAGGGTTAATGTGCATGTATATGAATGCACGGAGTGTGGTTAATAAGATTGGTGGACTGCAGGCACAGCTTGACAAATGGAATTATGATATTGCTATAAGAGAGACCTGGCTCAAAGAAGGGCAGGATTGGGCATTAAATATTCCTGGGTACAATGTGTTTAGGAGAGACAGGAAAGGAAAAAAAGCTGGGGGAGTGGCAATATTGATTAAAGATGGTATTACAGTACTGGAGAGAGAGAATGTTCCAGAGGGATCAAGGACAGAATCTCTCTGGCTAGAGGTAAAGAATGGGAAAGATGCAATAACATTGATTGGTGTAGAATATAGACCACTTACTAGTGGAAGGGATGTGGAGAAACAAATTTGCAAATGAATTACAGACAAGTGCAAGAGGTATAGCGTAATCGTAATGGGGGACTTCAATTATCCAAATATAGACAGGGATAGGAAAAGTGCAAAGAGATAAGAGGGACATGAGTTCCTGAAATGTGTTCAAGATAATTTTCCACAGCAGTATGTTTCCAATGCAATTAGAGGACATGCACTTTTGGGCTTGGTCTGCAGAATGGGTTCGTCAAAATGGATCAAATATCAGTGGGAGAGCCTCTAGGGGACTGTGACCATGTATTATAAGGACAGAGAACAGTCCAGAGCAGGGATAATTAATTGGGGGAAAGCCAACTTCGATGAGATGAGAATGCATCTGAGTCAACTGAGTTGGAATCAAATGTTGGCAGAAAAGAGAGTGGCTAAACAATAGGAAAGGTATTTCAAAGGAAAAGTATTGCAGGCAAAGTCAAGGTATATTCCCTTTAAGGGGAAAGGTAGGACAAATAAACCCAGAGTGTCCTGGATGACGAGGGAAATAGAGGTGAAGATGAAAAGGAAGAAGTGCACATATGGCAGATGTCAGGTAGTAAATACAATGGAGAATCAGGCTAAATATAGAAGGACCAGAGGGGATGTGAAGAAACTAATTAGAAAAGCAAGGAGAGAGTAAAGCTCCCTCTACACTGTCCCCATCAAACACTCCCAGGTACAGCACGGGGTTAGATACAGAGTAAAGCTCCCTCCACACTGTCCCCATCAAACACTCCCAGGACAGGTACAGCACGGGGTTAGATACAGAGTAAATCTCCCTCTACACTGTCCCCATCAAACACTCCCAGGACAGGTACAGCACGGGGTTAGATACAGAGCAAATCTCCCTCTACACCGTCCCCATCAAACACTCCCAGGTACAGCACGGGGTTAGATACAGAGTAAAGCTCCCTCTACACTGTCCCCATCAAACACTCCCAGGACAGGTACAGCACGGGGTTAGATACAGAGTAAATCTCCCTCTACACTGTCCCCATCAAACACTCCCAGGGCAGGCACAGCACGGGGTTAGATACAGAGTAAAGCTCCCTCCACACTGTCCCCATCAAACACTCCCAGGACAGGTACAGCACGGGGTTAGATACAGAGTAAATCTCCCTCTACACTGTCCCCATCAAACACTCGCAGGACAGGTACAGCACGGGGTTAGATACAGAGTAAATCTCCCTCTATACTGTCCCCATCAAACACTCCCAGGACAGGTACAGCACGGGGTTAGATACAGAGTAAATCTCCCTCTACACTGTCCCCATCAAACACTCCCAGGGCAGGTACAGCACGGAGTTAGATACAGAGTAAATCTCCCTCTACACCGTCCCCATCAAACACTCCCAGGGCAGGCACAGCACGGGGTTAGATACAGAGTAAAGCTCCCTCCACACTGTCCCCATCAAACACTCCCAGGACAGGTACAGCATGGGATCAGATACAGAGTAAAGCTCCCTCTACACTGTCCCCATCAAACACTCCCAGGACAGGTACAGCACGGGGTTAGATACAGAGTAAATCTCTCTCTACACCGTCCCCATCAAACACTCCCAGGACCGGTACAGCACGGGGTTAGATACAGAGTAAAGCACCCTCTACACCGTCCCCATCAAACACTCCCAGGGCAGGTACAGCACGGGGTTAGATACAGAGTAAAGCTCCCTCTACACCGTCCCCATCAAACACTCCCAGGACAGGTACAGCACGGGGTTAGATACAGAGTAAATCTCCCTCTACACTGTCCCCATCAAACACTCCCAGGACAGGTACAGCACGGGGTTAGATACAGAGTAAAGCTCCCTCTACACTTTCCCAATCAAACACTCCCAGGACAGGTACAGCACGGGGTTAGATACAGAGTAAAGCTCCCTCTACACTATCCCCATCAAACACTCCCAGGACAGGTACAGCACGGGGTTAGATACAGAGTAAAGCTCCCTCCACACTGTATCCATCAAACACTCCCAGGACAGGTACAGCACGGGGTTAGATACAGAGTAAAGCTCCCTCCACACTGTATCCATCAAACACTCCCAGGACAGGTACAGCACAGGGTTAGATACAGAGTAAATCTCCCTCTACACTGTCCCCATCAAACACTCCCAGGACAGGTACAGCACGGGGTTAGATACAGAGTAAATCTCCCTCTACACTATCCCCATCAAACACTCCCAGGACAGGTACAACACGGGGTTAGATACAGAGTAAATCTCCCTCTACACTGTCCCCATCAAACACTCCCAGGTCAGGTACAGCACGGGGTTAGATACAGAGTAAAACTCCCTCTACACTGTCCCCATCAAATACTCCCAGGTCAGGTACAGCACGGGGTTAGATACAGAGTAAATCTCCCTCTACACTGTCCCCATCACACACTCCCAGGACAGGTACAGCACGGGGTTAGATACAGAGTAAATCTCCCTCTACACCGTCCCCATCAAACACTCCCAGGACAGGTACAGCACGGGGTTAGATACAGAGTAAATCTCCCTCTACACTGTCCCCATCAAACACTCCCAGGGCAGGTACAGCACGGGGTTCGATACAGAGTAAACCTCCCTATACACTGTCCCCATCAAACACTCCCAGGACAGGTACAGCACGGGGTTAGATACAGAGTAAAGCTCCCTCCACACCATCCCCATCAAACACTCCCAGGGCAGGTACAGCACACGGTTAGATACAGAGTAAAACTCCCTCTACACTGTCCCCATCAAACACTCCCAGGACCGGTACAGCACGGGGTTAGATACAGAGTAAAACTCTCTACACTGTCCCCATCAAACACTCCCAGGACCGGTACAGCACGGGGTTAGATACAGAGTAAAACTCTCTACACTGTCCCCATCAAACACTCCCAGGACAGGTACAGCACGGTGTTAGATACAGAGTAAAGATCCCTCTACACTGTCCCCATCAAACACTCCCAGGACAGGTACAGCACGGGGTTAGATACAGAGTAAACCTCTCTCTACACTGTCCCCATCAAACACTCCCAGGACAGGTACAGCACGGGGTTAGATACAGAGTAAAGCTGCCTCTACACTGTCCCCATCAAACACACCCAGGACAGGTACAGCACAGGGTTAGATACAGAGTAAAGCTCTCTCTACACTGTCCCCATCAAACACTCCCAGGACAGGTACAGCACGGGGTTAGATACAGAGTAAAGCTCCCTCTACACTGTCCCCATCAAACATTCCCAGGACAGGTACAGCACGGGGTTAGATACAGAGTAAAGCTCCCTCTACACTGACCCCATCAAACACTCTCAGGACAGGTACAGCACGGGGTTAGATACAGAGTAAAGCTCCCTCTACACTGTCCCCATCAAACACTCCCAGGACAGGTACAGCACGGGGTTAGATACAGAGTAAAGCTCCCTCTATACTGTCCTCATCAAACACTCCCAGGACAGGTACAGCACGGGGTTAGATACAGAGTAAATCTCCCTCTACACTGTCCCCATCAAACACTCCCAGGACAGGTACAGCACGGGGTTAGATACACAGTAAAGCTCCCTCTACACCGTCCCCATCAAACACTCCCAGGACAGGTACAGCACGGGGTTAGATACAGAGTAAATCTCCCTCTACACTGTCCCCATCAAACACTCCCAGGGCAGGTACAGCACGGGGTTCGATACAGAGTAAATCTCCCTCCACACCATCCCCATCAAACACTCCCAGGGCAGGTACAGCACACGGTTAGATACAGAGTAAAACTCCCTCTACACTGTCCCCATCAAACACACCCAGGACCGGTACAGCACGGGGTTAGATACAGAGTAAAACTCTCTACACTGTCCCCATCAAACACTCCCAGGACCGGTACAGCACGGGGTTAGATACAGAGTAAAACTCTCTACACTGTCCCCATCAAACACTCCCAGGACAGGTACAGCACGGGGTTAGATACAGAGTAAAGCTCCCTCTACACTGTCCCCATCAAACACTCCCAGGACAGGTACAGCACGGGGTTAGATACAGAGTAAAGCTCCCTCTACACTGTCCCCATCAAACACTCCCAGGACAGGTACAGCACGGGGTTAGATACAGAGTAAAGATCCCTCTACACTGTCCCCATCAAACACTCCCAGGACAGGTACAGCACGGGGTTAGATACAGAGTAAACCTCCCTCTACACTGTCCCCATCAAACACTCCCAGGACAGGTACAGCACGGGGTTACATACAGAGTAAAGCTCCCTCTACACTGTCCCCATCAAACACTCCCAGGACAGGTACAGCACGGGGTTAGATACAGAGTAATGCTCCCTCCACACTGTCCCCATCAAACACTCCCAGGACAGGTACAGCACAGGGTTAGATACAGAGTAAAGCTCTCTCTACACTGTCCCCATCAAACACTCCCAGGACAGGTACAGCACGGGGTTAGATACAGAGTAAAGCTCCCTCTACACCGTCCCCATCAAACACTCCCAGGACAGGTACAGCACGGGGTTAGATACAGAGTAAAACTCCCTCTACACTGTCCCCATCAAACACTCCCAGGACCGGTACAGCACGGGGTTAGATACAGAGTAAAACTCTCTACACTGTCCCCATCAAACACTCCCAGGACAGGTACAGCACGGGGTTAGATACAGAGTAAACCTCCCTCTACACTGTCCCCATCAAACACTCCCAGGACAGGTACAGCACGGGGTTAGATACAGAGTAAATCTCTCTCTACACCGTCCCCATCACACACTCCCAGGGCAGGTACAGCACGGGGTTAGATACAGAGTAAAGCTCCCTCTACACTGTCCCCATCAAACACTCCCAGGACAGGTACAGCACGGGGTTAGATACAGAGTAAATCTCCCTCTACACTGTCCCCATCAAACACTCCCAGGTCAGGTACAGCACGGGGTTAGATACAGAGTAAATCTCCCTCTGCACTGTCGCCATCAAACACTCCCAGGACAGGTACAGCACGGGGTTAGATACAGAGTAAATCTCCCTCCACACTGTCCCCATCAAACACTCCCAGGACAGGTACAGCACGGGGTTAGATACAGAGTAAATCTCCCTCTGCACTGTCGCCATCAAACACTCCCAGGACAGGTACAGCACGGGGTTAGATACAGAGTAAAGCTCCCTCTACACTATCCCCATCAAACACTCCCAGGACAGGTACAGCACGGGGTTAGATACAGAGTAAAGCTCCCTCTACACTATCCCCATCAAACACTCCCAGGACAGGTACAGCACGGGGTTAGATACAGAGAAAAGCTCCCTCTACACCGTCCCCATCAAACACTCCCAGGACAGGTACAGCACGGGGTTAGATACAGAGTAAAGCTCCCTCTACACTGTCCCCATCAAACACTCCCAGGACAGGTACAGCACGGGGTTAGATACAGAGTAAATCTCCCTCTACACTGTCCCCATCAAACACTCCCAGGACAGGTACAGCACGGGGTTAGATACAGAGTAAAGCTACACTGTCCCCATCAAACACTCCCAGGACAGGTACAGCACGGGGTTAGATACAGAGTAAATCTCCCTCTACACTGTCCCCATCAAACACTCCCAGGACAGGTACAGCACGGGGTTAGATACAGAGTAAATCTCCCTCTACACCGTCCCCATCAAACACTCCCAGGACAGGTACAGCATGGGGTTAGATACAGAGTAAATCTCCTTCTACACCGTCCCCATCAAACACTCCCAGGACAGGTACAGCACGGGGTTAGATACAGAGTAAATCTCCCTCTACACTGTCCCCATCAAACACTCCCAGGGCAGGTACAGCACGGGGTTAGATACAGAGTAAAGCTCCCTCTACACTGTCCCCATCAAACACTCCCAGGACAGGTACAGCACGGGGTTAGATACAGAGTAAATCTCCCTCTACACCGTCCCCATCAAACACTCCCAGGACAGGTACAGCATGGGGTTAGATACAGAGTAAATCTCCTTCTACACCGTCCCCATCAAACACTCCCAGGACAGGTACAGCACGGGGTTAGATACAGAGTAAATCTCCCTCTACACTGTCCCCATCAAACACTCCCAGGGCAGGTACAGCACGGGGTTAGATACAGAGTAAAGCTCCCTCTACACTGTCCCCATCAAACACTCCCAGGACAGGTACAGCACGGGGTTAGATACAGAGTAAAACTCCCTCTACACTGTCCCCATCAAACACTCCCAGGACAGGTACAGCACGGGGTTAGATACACAGTAAAGCTCCCTCTACACTGTCCCCATCAAACACTCGCAGGACAGGTACAGCACAGGGTTAGATACAGAGTAAATCTCCCTCTACACCGTCCCCATCAATCACTCCCAGGACAGGTACAGCACGGGGTTAGATACAGAGTAAATCTCCCTCTACACCGTCCCCATCAATCACTCCCAGGACAGGTACAGCACGGGGTTAGATACAGAGTAAAGCTCCCTCTACACCGTCCCCATCAAACACTCCCAGGACAGGTACAGCACGGGGTTAGATACACAGTAAAGCTCAATATGCACTGTCCCCATCAAACACTCCCAGGACAGGTACAGCACGGGGTTAGATACAGAGTAAAGCTCCCTCTACACTGTCCCCATCAAACACTCCCAGGACAGGTACAGCACGGGTTTAGATACAGAGTAAAGCTCCCTCCACACTGTATCCATCAAACACTCCCAGGACAGGTACAGCACGGGGTTAGATACAGAGTAAAGCTCAATATGCACTGTCCCATGGCTTCAGATATATATTTAGACACTCCTTTTTTTGTGATGATTGTTGAGGTTAAATCTTTGCCAGGACATCACGATGATTCCCATGTTCCTCCAAACAGTGACACAGGGTTTTGTACAGCCAGCCATCTCAGCTGAAGGATGGCAGCCTCGACATTGCAGCACTCCTGCGCTAGTCTGGATATGTTAAAGGGTCAAAGTAGGAGGTGGGACTTGAACCAATGATCCTTGGCCTTCGAGTCAAGCATTGCAAAGCCAACTCTTCGTATCGGGAGAAGTGTTGATTTAACAGATCCCCAGAGTGCAGGAGCAATTGACATGAGGCAGACAGAGGGATTTAGAAAAAATAATTGTAGAATTGGAAGAGCTGTCCATCCCAGTAGTAAAACTATCAAACACAACAGGCTGAAAGTTTTACATCAGCTGGAGACCAATCGAGATAGTTTAAAGCTTCAAAAAGTACGTTTTCCCCAAGGGATCATGAGAATGGAACATATACCCTGCGACACAGAGACGGTCTACGGAATCTTGGGAAAGAGATGACTCAATAATGGGAAATTAATTCCGCAAATCCCCTCACTACATTAACCCCCAAAATATCACTTTTACCTCCCCAAACCCTTCAATACAGAATCACAGCAACTTTACAGAGCAGAAGGAGACCATTCAGCCCATCGAGTCTGCACTGGCTCTCTGAAAGTGCATTCTCCCTAGCCCCACTCCCCTGCCTTATCCTTGTAACCTTCTCTCTCCAGGTAGCAATCCAACTCCCTATTGAATATCTCGATTGAACCTGCCTCCACCACCCTCTCAGGAAGTTTGTTCCAGACTCCAACCACCCAGAGTGAAAATATTTTTCCTCACATCACATTTACTCCTTTTGCCAATTATTTTGAGTCTGTGTCCTCTAGTTCCTGATATTCTCTTGAGTGGGAACAGTTTCTCACTATGTACCCTGTCCATACCCCTCAGGATCTTGAATACCTCTATCAAGTCTCCTCTTAGCCTTCTTTTCTCCAAGGAAAACAGTCCCAACCTCTCCAATCTATCTTCGTAACTACAGTTCTTCATCCCGGGAATCAGTCTTGTGAATCTTCTCTGTACTCTCTGCAATGCCTTCAAATCCTCAAGTATGGTGCCCAGAACTGGGCACAGTACTCCAGATGGGGCCTAACTAGTGTCTTATACAGGATCAACGTGACCTCCTTACTCTTGTACTCAATGCCCCTGTTAATAATGCTTCAGATACTATATGCTTTATTCACTGCTCTCTCAACATGCCCTGCCACCTTTAATGACCTATGTATGTATACACTGAGGTCCCTCTGTTCCTCCATCTCCTTTAGAGACTCTCTATTTTATACAGCCACACCACATCAGTGTTTCCTTTATCAGCCTTCTCTGTTACCTCCTCAAAAAGCTCCAACAAGTTAGTTAAATGTGATTTTCCCTAAATGAATCGATGCTTGCTTTCCTTAATATCCTGCACTTGTCTAAATGATTATTGATTTTACTCTGTACTATAGTTTCCGGAAGTTTCCCTATCACTGAGGTCAAACTGACTGGCCTGAAGTTGCCAGCTTTATCCTTGCACCCTTTTTTGAACACGGGTGTAACATGGTCAGTACTCCAGTCCTCTGGCGCCTCCCCTCTCTCTAAGGAACACTGGAAGATTATTACTAGTGCCTCAGCAATTTATAGTCTCGCTTCCCTCAGAACCCTTGGATGTATCTCACCTGGTCCTGGTACCTTACCTATTTTAAGTAAAGATAACCTTTCCAACACCTCCTTCCTCTCAATTGTAATTTCTTCTAGTGTACCAGTTACCTCCTCTCTCACCTCGGCCTGGATAGCATCTTCTTCCTTTGTAAAGACAGATGCAAAGTATTCGTTCAACACCTCCGCTATTTCTCTGGCCTCCACATGCAAGTCCTCTTTTTTATCTCTAATTGGTCCCTACTCTTTCTTTTACCACCTTTTATTATTTACATGCTTATAGAAGACCTTGGGATTCCCTTTTATATTCATTGCCAGCCTCTTTTCATATGTTTGATGGGGACAGTATAGAGGGAGCTTTACTGTGTATCTAACCCCGTGCTGTACCTGTCCTGGGAGTGTTTGATGGGGACAGTGTAGAGGGAGATTTACTCTGTATCTAACCCCGTGCTGTACCTGTTCTGGGAGTATTTGATGGGGACAGTGTAGAGGGAGCTTTACTCTGTATCTAACCCCGTGCTGTACCTGTCCTGGGTGTGTTTGATGGGGACGGTGTAGAGGGAGATTTGCTCTGTATCTAACCCCGTGCTGTACCTGTCCTGGGAGTGTTTGATGGGGACGGTGTAGAGGGAGATTTGCTCTGTATCTAACCCCGTGCTGTACCTGTCCTGGGAGTGTTTGATGGGGACGGTGTAGAGGGAGATTTGCTCTGTATCTAACCCCGTGCTGTACCTGTCCTGGGAGTGTTTGATGGGGACAGTGTAGAGGGAGCTTTACTCTGTATCTAACTCCGTGCTGTACCTGTCCTGCGAGTGTTTGATGGGGACGGTGTAGAGGGAGCTTTACTCTGTATCTAACCCCGTGCTGTACCTGTCCTGGGAGTGTTTGATGGGGACAGTGTAGAGGGAGCTTTACTCTGTATCTAACCCCGTGCTGTACCTGTCCTGGGAGTGTTTGATGGGGACGGTGTAGAGGGAGATTTGCTCTGTATCTAACCCCGTGCTGTACCTGTCCTGCGAGTGTTTGATGGGGACGGTGTAGAGGGAGCTTTACTCTGTATCTAACCCCGTGCTGTACCTGTCCTGGGAGTGTGTGATGGGGACAGTGTCGATGGGGCTTTACTCTGTATCTAACCCCGTGCTGTACCTGTCCTGGGAGTGTTTGATGGGGACAGTGTAGAGGGAGTTTTACTCTGTATCTAACCCCGTGCTGTACCTGTCCTGGGAGTGTTTGATGGGGACGGTGTAGAGGGAGATTTGCTCTGTATCTAACCCCGTGCTGTACCTGTCCTGGGAGTGTTTGATGGGGACGGTGTAGAGGGAGATTTGCTCTGTATCTAACCCCGTGCTGTATCTGTCCTGGGAGTGTTTGATGGGGACAGTGTAGAGGGAGATTTGCTCTGTATCTAACCCCGTGCTGTACCTGTCCTGGGAGTGTTTGATGGGGACAGTGTAGAGGGAGATTTACTCTGTATCTAACCCCGTGCTGTACCTGTTCTGGGAGTATTTGATGGGGACAGTGTAGAGGGAGATTTACTCTGTATCTAACCCCGTGCTGTACCTGTCCTGGGAGTATTTGATGGGGACAGTGTGGAGGGAGCTTTACTCTGTATCTAACCCCGTGCTGTACCTGTCCTGGGTGTGTTTGATGGGGACGGTGTAGAGGGAGATTTGCTCTGTATCTAACCCCGTGCTGTACCTGTCCTGGGAGTGTTTGATGGGGACGGTGTAGAGGGAGATTTGCTCTGTATCTAACCCCGTGCTGTACCTGTCCTGGGAGTGTTTGATGGGGACGGTGTAGAGGGAGATTTGCTCTGTATCTAACCCCGTGCTGTACCTGTCCTGGGAGTGTTTGATGGGGACAGTGTAGAGGGAGCTTTACTCTGTATCTAACTCCGTGCTGTACCTGTCCTGCGAGTGTTTGATGGGGACGGTGTAGAGGGAGATTTACTCTGTATCTAACCCCGTGCTGTACCTGTCCTGGGAGTGTTTGATGGGGACAGTGTAGAGGGAGCTTTACTCTGTATCTAACCCCGTGCTGTACCTGTCCTGGGAGTGTTTGATGGGGACGGTGTAGAGGGAGATTTGCTCTGTATCTAACCCCGTGCTGTACCTGTCCTGCGAGTGTTTGATGGGGACAGTGTAGAGGGAGCATTACTCTGTATCGAACCCCGTGCTGTACCTGTACTGGGAGTGTTTGATGGGGACGGTGTAGAGGGAGCTTTACTCTGTATCTAACCCCGTGCTGTACCTGTCCTGGGAGTGTTTGATGGGGACGGTGTAGAGGGAGCTTTACTCTGTATCTAACGCTTGCTGTACCTGTCCTGGGAGTGTTTGATGGGGACAGTGTAGAGGGAGCATTACTCTGTATCTAACCCCGTGCTGTACCTGTCCTGGGAGTGTTTGATGGGGACAGTGTCGATGGAGCTTTACTCTGTATCTAATCACGTGCTTGACCTGTCCTGGGAGTGTTTGATGCGGACACTGTAGAGGGAGTTTTCCTCTGTATCTAACTCCGTGCTGTACCTGTCCTGGGAGTGTTTGATGGGGACAGTGTAGAGGAGCTTTACTCTGTATCTAACCCCGTGCTGTACCTGTCCTGGGAGTGTTTGATGGGGACAGTGTAGAGGGAGTTTTACTCTGTATCTAACCCCGTGCTGTACCTGTCCTGGGAGTGTTTGATGGGGACAGTGTAGAGAGAGCTTTACTCTGTATCTAACCCCGTGCTGTACCTGTCCTGGGAGTGTTTGATGGGGACAGTGTAGATGGAGCTTTACTCTGTATCTAACCCCGTGCTGTACCTGCCCTGGGAGTGTTTGATGGGGCCAGTGTAGAGGGAGCTTTACTCTGTATCTAACTCTCTCTATCTGTCCTGGAGTGTTTGAGTTAGAAGAATACAATAGAAGCAGGAGTAGACCTACCTGTCGAACCTGTTCCAAATTCAATATGACCATGGCTTATCTTAGCTCCACTTGCTTCCCATGCCCCTTAATTCCCTGAGAGGCTAAAAATGCGTTTACCCCCAGCCTTAAATGTATTCAATGTATTGTTGTCGATGTGAATTATTAATTAGCACAAAATTATTACTTAACATAAAGGAAGATGGTTGTGGTTGTTGGAGGTCAGTCATCTCAGCTCCAGGACACCACTGCAGGAGTTCCTCAGGGTAGTGTCCTCGGCCCAACCATCTTCAGCTGCTTCATCAATGACCCTCCTTCCATCATAAAGTCAGAAGTGGGGATGTTCGCTGATGATTGCACAATGTTCAGCACCATTCACGACTCCTCAGATACTGAAGCAGTCCATGTCCAAATGCAGCAAGATCTGGACCATATCCAGTGACAAGTAACATTCACGCCACACAAGTGTCAGGCAATGACCATCTCCAACAAGAGAGAATCCAACCATCACCTCTTGATGTTCAATGGCATTACCATCACTGAATCCCCCACTATCAACATCCTGGGGGCTACTATTGACCAGAAACTGAACTGGACTAGCCATATAAATACTGTGGCTACAAGAGCAGCTCAGAGGCTGGGAATCCTGCGATGAGTAATTCACCTCCTGACTCCCCAAAGCCTGTCCACCATCTACAAGGCACAAGTCAGGAGTGTGATGGAATACTCCCCACTTGCCTGGATGAGTGCAGCTCCCACAGCACTCAAGAAGCTCGACACTTCAGGACAAAGCAGCTACTTGATTGGCACCACATCCACAAACATTCCCTCCCTCCACCACTGACACACAGTAGCAGCAGTGTGTGTACCATCTACAAGATGCACTGCAGCAATTCACCAAGGCTCCTTCGACAGCACCTTCCAAACCCACGACCACTACCATCTAGAAGGACAAGGGCAGCAGATAGATGGGAACACCACCACCTGGAAGTTCCCCTCCAAGTCACTCACCATCCTGACTTGCAAATATATCGCCATTCCTTCACTGTCACTGGGTCAAAATCCTGGAACTCCCTCCCTAACAGCACTGTGGGTGTGCCTACACCACATGGACTGCAGCGGCTCAAGAAGGCAGCTCATCACCACCTTCTCAAGGGCAATTAGGGATGGGCAATAAATGCTGGCCCAGCCAGTGACACCCACATCCCGTGGATGAATAATAAAGAATGAGCAGACAGTGCAGAAACTGAAAAGCAGCTTGGATTGAATGGGATGATAAGGCATAGGAGCCAAAGTGGCCTGGTTCAGCCCTTTGAGTCTGCTCTGCCATTCAACATGGCTCTTCCTTGATCTCAACTCCATTCTCTTGATGAATTCCACATCCCTTTATTCTCTGCTCCAAAAATCTCTGAATGAGTGTGCATACCCAGTTGTTTGAGATATGAAATTTCTGAGATTCACAGCCCCCTTGAGCTCAGAGATCTTTTCTCCCCATTGTCTGAGACGGCTGACACAAGGTGACATTGGTGTTCACAGAATCTCTCAGTGCAGAAGAAGCCCTTCAGCTCATCGAATCTGTACCGACATGTGAGAAACACCTGACCTACCTACCTAATCCCATTTACCAGCACTTGGCCCATAGCCTTGAATGTTATGATGTGCCAAGTGCTCATCCAGGTACTTTTTAAAGGATGTGAGGCAACCCACCTCCACCACCCTCCCAGGCAGCGCATTCCAGACCCTCACCACCCTCTGGGTAAAAAAGGTTTTCCTCACATCCCCCCTAAACCTCCTGCCCCTCACCTTGAACTTATGTCCCCTTGTGACTGACCCTTCACCTAAGGGGAACAGCTGCTCCCTATCCACCCTGTCCATGCCCCTCATAATCTTATACACCTCGATCAGGTCACCCCTCAGTCTTCTCTGCTCCAACGAAAACAACCCAAGTCTATCCAACCTCTCTTCATAACTTAAATGTTTCATCCCAGGCAACATCCTGGTGAATCTCCTCTGCACCCCCTCCAGTGCAATCACATCCTTCCTATAATGTGGCGACCAGAACTGCACACAGTACTCCAGCTGTGGCCTCACCAAGGTTCTATACAACTCCAACATGACCTCCCTACTTTTGTAATCTATGCCTCGATTGATAAAGGCAAGTGTCCCATATGCCTTTTTCACCACCCCACTAACATGCCCCTCCACCTTCAGAGATCTATGGACACACACGCCAAGGTCCCTTTGTTCCTCAGAACATCCTAGTGTCATGCCGTACATTGAATACTTCCTTGTCAAATTACTCCTTCCAAAGTGTATCATCTCTCACTTTTCAGGGTTAAATTCCATCTGCCACTTATCTGCCCATTTGACCATCCTGTCTATATCTTCCTGTTGCCCAAGACACTCAGCCTCACTGTTAATCACCCGGCCAATCTTTGTGTCACCCGCAAACTTACTAATCCTACCTCCAACATAGTCATCTATGTCGTTTATATAAATGACAAATAATAGGTGACCCAGCACAGATCCCTGTGGTACGCCACTGGACACTGGCTTCCAGTCACTGAAGCATCCTTCTGTCATCACCCTCTGTCTCCTACAACTAAGCCAATTTTGAATCCACCCCATCAAATTACCCTGTATCCCATGTGCATTTGCCTTCTTTATAAGTCTCCCATGTGGGACCTTGTCAAAGGCTTTGCTGAAATCCATATAAACTACATCAACTACACTACCCTCAACTACACACCTGGTCATCTCCTCAAATAATTCAATCAAATTTGTTAGGCATGACCTCCCTCTGACAAAGGGGGTCCCTGCTCTTCCTGATGCATGTTAATGACCTAGACGTGGGTGTACAGGGAACCATTTGAAAGTTGGAAGATGGCACAAACCTTGGAAATATGAACGGCGGGGAGGGTCATGTAGAATTTCAAAAGGACATAGACAAGTTGGGAGAATGGGTGGACAGGTGGCAGATGGAAATTAATACAGTGATGCATTTTGGTAGGAAGAACGTGGAGACAATGTAAAATAAGGGGTGAAATTTTGAAGGGGCTGCTGGAGCAGAAAGACTTGGGTGTATATGTGCATAGATCATTGAAGGTGGCAGGAGAGAGCAGTTAATAAAGCATATAGTATCCTGGGCTTTATTAATAAGGACATAGATACAAGAGCAAGGAGGTTATGCTGAATTTATATAAGACACTCATTAGACCTCAGCTGGAATATTGTCTACAGTTCTGGGTGCCATATTATAGGACGGATGTGAACACATTGGAGAGAGTGCAGAAGAGGTTTACAAGAATGGTTCCAGGGATGAGAAACTTCATCTATGAGGATAGATTGGAGAGGTTGGGACTGTTCTCCTTGGAGAGAAGAAGGCTAAGAGGAGATTAGATAGAGATGTTCAAAATCATGGGCTGGACAGAGTAGATAGGGAGAAGCTTTTCCTGCTCGTAAAAGGATCAAGAACAAGAGGGCACAGATTTAAAGTGATTTGCAAAAGAAGCAAATGTGATGTGAGAAAAAACTTTTTCACACAGCGAGTGGTTTGGGTCTGGAATGCACTGTCTGGGAGTGTGGTGGAGGCAGGTTCAATCGAGGCAGTCGTGAGGGCATTAGATTGTTATCTGAAAAGGAAATATTTGTAGGGCTAAGAAGAAAAAGCTATTTGAGTTTCTCTTATCAAGGGCCAGCATGGACTTAATGGGCTGAATAACCACCTCTTGTGCTGTAACTGTTCTATGATTCTTGAAGCCTATAATCTGATGTGGCTGTGATGGTTAAACAGGACAGAAGGGATGCTATAGTCTGAGGGAGAATGCAGTGAAATGTAACCTCCCAAGCCTGGCCCATTGTGTTTGAGATGGGGGGGGGGGAGGGGTAGAGATGAGGAGACAGCCTGTCACTCTGCCGAATATCTAGTGTTGCTAAGTTACAGAGGAGCACCTCAGGCTCCAGCATCTCGTCAGGAAAGCGTTAGATCAGTGTTTTGAGCTGTGGGACCCTGCCTTTCCCAGCTGTCTCTGCGAGGGAGGAGGAACTGATCTCATCACTAGTGAAGGGGTGTTGGCAAGCGATCGGGAGCTCAATACTGGCAGCAGGCTGATGCACCTGAGGGCAAGCTTAGTGCTTGGCGAGAGGTTGTGTCTCTGACTGCCTGTTGTGTGTATCCCTGCTCCATCCATTCTTCCCTCCCTCCCTCCCTCCCTCCCTCCCTCTCTGTCGCTCTCTCTCTCTCTCTCTGGATCCACTGCCGAGCGGGGTAGGTGCTCCTCTTCGCACAGAGACTTCACTCTAACACTGCAGCCATTTGCAGGCAATCAGAAGGAGCTGAGCCAAAGCATCCATTAAAAACTGCATTCATCTTCATATCTGACTCTGTGTCTCTGTATCCTTTGCATAATGATGCGACAGACCCCAGCAGTGAGAAAGGTACTGACTAACCTTTAACATTCCCAATTTCTGCATGCTTCACACTCTGATCTTTCTGATTTGTAATTATTGTCTGCTCTTATCTGCAGTAAAATTCTTGTGTCGCTTTTTTTTCTAATGCTTAAATTTCCATAAGGTTCCTTGGTAGTGTTTTATAAAAATGCATTCTTACTGAATAATGCTGTAACATACTTTGCAGTAAATATCATTCTCTGGGGTTTTTGCAGAAGTTGCCTGGGGGATTGATTCAGAGCAATCCCTGTATGATACATCATGTTATTTGAGTACAAACTACTTACAGGAGTCTATGTGAGATGTGTAATGTTGTGTGTATTGAGCAGTGTGTGTGTGTCATGTGTGTGTGTCCTGTGTGCGCGTGTATGCGTGCGTACATGCGCCCTGCATGTATGCACACATTCTGGGTGCGTTTTGTGAGAG